>NW_026613262.1:767475-852019 GCF_029220125.1 Pseudoliparis swirei | reverse complement strand
ATTTGTATCTTATTCATATGCAACCAGGGTGGGAAGAACAGGGAGAGAGGAAACAGTGCTGACACGTTACCGGTAAAGTTAGCTGTACCAACATGACACTGAAATGATTCGGGAAACAGCAGACAGGCTGTGTGAATATGTGGGAGAAGAGGAGTCAGGAGCATGTACATCAGGCGATATGAGACTCATAGGGGAGAGGTGGATGAGGAGAAACTGGGGAATTGGGGGTGCTGAGTCTCCAATTGAAGGAATACTGAGCATGGGGACACAGATAGAGTTCTGTTCACGTTTAAAGGAAACAGGGTTTATTATAGGCATAATTGAAATGTAGGGAATGAGGCTACATTTTGGTTGTTATATATTTTTTTTTTATTTTTTTATATATATATATATATAATTTTATTTATTTTTGGGGGTGGGTTTGTTGGTGTTGGGGGTAAGGCGTTAACCAACGGAATAGTACTCAGAGGTAAGGTAATGCACCACCATATGGATGCCAACCGTCAAGTAAAAGAAGAGAAGAAGCAAGACGCCCCCGAGTGCCGCTTCACGCCTCGTGCTCGCGCCCGCGCCCACAGGCGTACTAGAGAAAGGCGTGGACCACCTGGACAACGCCATATCGCTGCAGTGCGTCAGCCGCAGCAGCTGCTGCAGGTGCTGCAGCAGACTCCTGCCTCCGCTCCGCCTTCCAGATGCTGCCTCACAAGCTGCCCAGCATCGTTAGGTAGGCGGGCCCAGCGCCTCCTCCTCGGACCTCCGCGAGTCCTTCAAGTTCTCCACGCGGGAACAAGCGGGAGCAGAAGAACATAACGACGGGCCACCGAGAAGAGAGACTAACCTCGCTGTGTGTTGTGCCCGTCCTGCAGCGGATCGTGAGCGCCCAGAGTCTGAGCGAGGACGAATGAGGACCAGGAGGAGACCGCCTCGAGCCCTCCTCCTCCTCCTCTTCCTCACGTGACCCTCCGTGACGACCTTGCCAACGCCTGCCTCCATCACGCCGGCCGACGCCCATCACTTCCGGAAGTGGAATTTAGTTTTTATTCCTGGTTTATCCATGACAGTCGTGTGTTTGTCTTTAACTTAAATGACCCGTTTTGGGGTATGAAGAGTATCTGGATCATAACAGCCCTCTCCTGTCCCGACAGCATCGTGTACCAGGGTTACTCCGTCCTCGCGGTTCCTTTATCAGTCGTGGAACGTTCCAGAAACGGGAATCTTCTCTCCGCTCCACAAAGTATTTATTGTTTCAATTAGTTTGTTATCGGTCTTCTGTTCGTTCTCGACTCGCAAACACTTTGTAAAAAAAGTGCTGAAATGTTTTGTTTAGTCATTTTGAGAGGACGACGCTCTGTAGGAAAATAAAACAATGTGGACAGACTGAAGTTGTCTTGTGAGATTATTTTCTTTTTATTAAATTACGCCTCTTTCTACTTCTTGCTGGTCGCTGTGTCATCCGTTTAGTAAATAGCTTGTAGTGAGAAAACATTTCCAATGTCTTTTATTTCTGTACCTGAGAACTTGGGACACGACGAGCCACATCTGGACTCCAGCTCCTCGTGTCCAGTCGGCATCCTGAACTGACACCTTCACAATGTTTGTTTGGCCAAACCTCAACATTATGACTAAAGCATTGACATTATTAACATTATTAAAAAGAAAAGTAGCAAAACTTCACATTTGTGAAGCTGGAAACATGAAATGTTTTTACAGGTAACATTTATTAAACCATTACAAATAGTTTCCATTTCATTTTCTGTCAATTGACTCATGGTTTCAGATGGACTTGTAAGAACTGTAAAAATAATATTTATTTTAAAAAGTCTTGTTTTGCTTGTAAACATCTTTTATTATGAAAGTCACAGAATACAATTTATTTGTCATGAAACAACTTCTGTCAACCAGGCTTTACTTTTCTGGATCTTTCTTCTGGACGTAGAAATAAATGTCTTAGATTTAACAAAGATTTGAATTGAAATTCTACATTTAATGTGTCATGATGCAGAGTTTAAGAGATTAATGTGTTTATATGTAACGGGATACATTTAATAATGACGTGTAAATCAATCACCACAGTAAACAGTAAGATGTCAAGTTCAACTGCATGATATTAAGACAAGATATGTACATTTATTCTCTTCAATGAAGAAAATCATTACAATAAACAAAGAGTGATTAGTTTACTCCAACAGGAGAGATGATCAGAGGAGCAGAGTTTATACCATCATGATAACGACCAGGACAGAAGAATGGGAGGAGTTTCTCCTTGAAGGAGCAGCCAGTAAAGGAGTAGATGAGAGCTGCAGCTTCTACATCATAGAAGGAGACCAGACCCTCCTCATAGTCCACAAACACCCCCACCTTCTGAGGCCCAGACTTCAGGGAGAGAACAACTGGAGGATCATCAAAAGCTTCATACTCGTTTCCATTTATCAACCATATAGTCCAGTAACCGTTCTGAGGACTCGGTATGATGGGTCCCTTCCTGTTGACCGACTCTCTGACCACTCCTAAAGCCCATTCAGTCTTTCGTTTAACTTGAACCTCATAATAAAGTTTTTCTGAAGAGAACTTCTGTGTTCCTAAAACACAGAGACGAGAAGAGAACCTCTGTGGATTGTCGGGGAGACGTGGCTGCTCTACCTGAGCATGTTTCACTTGTTTCCCATCATCAGACAGGATGAGGTCATGATGAGCTGTTTCAGGATCAAGAGTCACGTCCACTGCAAACTTCTGGACCCTCTTCATCTCAACTTCAACCAGCGTCTTCATCATGTTACTGAGCGTCTCCTCCAGCTGAGACACAGCTCTCCTCACAGTCCCCTCATGTGATGCTGGAGGAACACTGACCTGAGACCAGTCCTTGGTGGGTGGTGGATGGTGGATGTTGAGGGACTGACACCTGGAGGAGGTGGAGGTGGTCTTCAGAGGGAGAGCTTCCACCTCAGTGCTCCTCTTCATCAGATCAGACATCTCCTGTCCCATCTGTCTGAAGGCGTCTTCAGCCTGCTTGGTGGTGCTTCTCTGCATCTCCTGATGCGTAGTGATGAGCTCGTTCAGTTTCCTCTCCACAGACTCCTTCAGACCAGTGAAGACCTGAACACCTTCTGCTTTCTCTCGGTCTGCATCTTCCTCACTGAGCTTCACGTTGTGTTGGACCTCCTGAATCTTCAGGCCTCTTCTGGATCATCTCCTGAGTTTCAGCCTCTGTCTTCTGCAGCTCCACCTTCTTTCCTTCACATTCTTGTTTCAGAGGAACAACATTGTGCATCTTGTGGTCCAACACAGTGCAGAGCATGCAGACACACGCCTGGTCGGTCCTACAGAACAGCTCCAGAGGTTTATCGTGCTTCAGACACATCCTGTCTTCCAGGTTCTCCACAGGGTCCATCAGCTGATGTCTCTTCAGGCGTGAAGCTGTCAGGTGAGGCTCCAGGTGAGTCTCACAGTAGGAGACCAGACACACCAGGCAGGACTTCAGGGCCTTCAGTTTGGTTCCAGTGCAGACGTCACAGGGAACTTCTCCTGGTCTGGACTCTTGTTGCTCTGAGCTGCTGCTGCTGGCTTTCTGCTGAGTCGACTGTCTGAACTGAGAAACCATCTCAGAGATGAAGGTGTTGACGAGCAGCTCAGGTCTTGAGAAGAAAACCTTTGTACACAGTGGACACATGTTCTGGTTGTTGGTATTCCAGTTATCATTGATGCACTTTTTGCAGAAGTTGTGTCCACATGGTGTTGTGACTGGATCAGTGAACACATCCAGACAGACGGAGCACAGGAACTGATCTTCAGACAGCAGAAAGTTTGCAGAAGCCATATCTACACACATTGAGGAAGAAAAGAACATTATATTAAAAATAGTTTCATTATTTGTTGAAAAGGGGTCAAAAACGGTGTAATTATTTGTATGTCTTTTAATTAAGAAACAAGATCAAAGTCGTGCCGACAGACTCAACCTCGCTCCTCTTGCAAAGGAGCACAGAATAAGTCAAAAGTGAGTTAAAGAACAGCAGAAATAATGAAGAAATAATGAGTTGTGCACCTACTTTAGAGATGCCTTTACTGTTTATATTTCAGAAAATGTTGGGACCACTAATGATCCGTGTATTCTATAGAGTGCCATCAAAGGTTGCATAAGGAATACAGCAATCTCATGTTCTTCGGATCTGAATAAAACTAGATTAGGCCAAAAGAATGAATATGTGACTACTCTAAAAATGTTGAAGAATGAATCAGCAAAATACTGTGTGCAGGTTTTTGCATGTCTACCCATATATATATAATATATTTTGTGTATGGTTTTTGTCTGAGTATCTTTGTATATGTACAGTGTGTTCATCTTTTCTTTTGCATACATTTCGAAAACCAATAAAAGATTTGAGCACAAAAACAAGAGGCCCAATGCAGCCAATCGGATCAAGCAAGAGGCTCAAGGCAGCCAATCAGATCAAGCAGGAGGCGGGCTCTCCTTCCTGTTTTCGTGTGGTATGAACGGCGGGAAATTCAAAAGTAAAAGGCAAACCCCGACGAGACACTCATATTAGCGGTATAACCTCCGCTTATGGGGCGTTCTCCTCCTCTTCGTCCCACAACACAGCAAGAGCGCGACGGCTGCTTGACTCCATTTTGTAAATGAAGTTGTATCGCCCGGCTGCGCGCGCACTCCACAGGCACGTTTTTACCACGGCGTGTTTGAAGCGGCTGGTGTGATCGAGCCCTAAAGCTAAGGTGTTGCGTTAATCCTGGTGGTTACAGGTGTAAATATAATCAGATGTACTCACCAGTGTTTGTAAGAGACTCTGATGAAGTCACTTTGAATTGAGAGAAAAGCAGAGACTCGTCTCCGCTGCAGTGTTTCTGCCGGACCAACGTGTGGTTTCCGGGGTGTGACGCAGCAGCTCTCCTCTTCAGGGTGGCCAGGTCTGTGTGACAAAACCAGCCCATTGGCCAATCAAAACCAGCCCAATGGCCAATAAAACAAGCCCAAAAAACAAGCCCAATATCAGAACTCAAAATATGCCTGTGCCAAACCATATACACTGCTTTTAAAGTCCAACAACATTGCTATCATTTCCAAATGTATTGTAATATCTACAAAGTAACAACAAATGGTTAGTATGCCAGCATTAAAAGCAGTTTTCCCTAAACAGTTATTTCACCTAGGTCCTAAAATGGCCTTGTGTAATTAGATACAGTATATTATCATAAATAAAATATAGCTCTGTGAAGGTGTAGACCACAGGTCACTAACTGGCGGACCGCGGTCCGGGTCCGGACCCAGAGGCCGTCCCATCCGGACCCGGACCGCCAGCCAAAACAGAAGGTTATGATTTAAAACCTGACGGGGTGTTTTAATTTTTTTACCCGGCGGCGCGGCGCAGCTTTTGCAGTCTTTACGGTAGTGGTTTAGCGGATGCGGAAACGCACAGACCAATTGCATGCGAGTTAAGCCATCCCACGTGATACCACTCAGCCAATCAAATCTATGCATTCTCGGCGGTAAACATTACGCCTCAACAGACAGCGCTACGCAGACAGATGAGAAAGTAGAGGCAGGTTACACTTGAAAAGACGGTAGAAAGAAAAGAAAGCGATACATGTAGAAAACAAAGGAGAGAAACGGACGACTGCGCCGGAGAAAGTTGAGAAAAGGCGAGTGAGACAGAGAAAGGGAGAGAAACATAAGGAACAAATGTCGCCTCCAAAAAAGAAAAGTTGACAGCGAAAATAGAGCATTTAATCCGGAATGGACAGACTCATTTCTGTTCATACTTCCCACAGGAGCACAAAACCAGTGTGTCTTATATGTTCAGAAACCGTGGCACTTATTAAAAGTGGCAATGTGAACGCCATTATGAGACAAAACATAAAGGTTTTGAACAAACATACCCACTCAAATCCGAAGTGAGATCACAGAAAATAAGTGGTCTCACAGCCCAATATGAACAGTCCACCAGGATCCTGAGCCACACGCTCACTGCCCAACAACGTGCTCATGAGTGTTCCCTCAGAGTTGCTTGGATTTTGGGGCAACACAAAAAGCCATTTACTGATGGAGGGCTTGTCAAAGAATGCATGAGTGTCGCCGCTGAAACATTACTTGACGGAAAACCAAAACAAGAGCTTTGTGATAAGATAAAGCAAATACCCATGTCAGCATCATCTGCCACAAAGAAAAGTGAAATATTAACTCAGGATGTGCTAACCCAGCTAAATGAAGCCATACATAAGGCACCATGTGTAGGCTTAGTTGTGGATGAGTCCACTGACATCTGTGACAATGCTCAGCTGTTAGTGTACGTCAGGTTTTTCAACACAGACCAGAAAGCATTCTGTGAAGACCTGTTAGGTGTCACTCCCCTTCAGACCAGTACAAGAGGAGAAGATATCTACCTGGCCATTAAGGAGACGTTAACGAAGAGAGGAATAGAACCAACACAAGTGGTTTCAATAGCCACAGATGGAGCCCCTGCTATGATAGGGAGAGAGAAAGGAGCTGTAGCAAGACTGAAAGAGGACAATCCAGAGCTCATAGCTTACCATTGCATCATTCATCAATCTGTCCTCTGTGCCTCCCTGTCAGATGAGCATGCTGAAGTGATGAATACAATGATGAAAATGATCAATTTTCTCAGGGCATCCTCTTCCACCCAGCATCGCATGCTGAGGGAATTCCTCAGAGAAGTTGATGCCAATGCTGATGATCTTTTGCTGCACAATAATGTGAGATGGCTCAGCAAAGGGAGGGTCTTAGCGCTTTTGGTCCATCAGGAGGAAGTAGCATCTTTTGGCAGAGCTAACACATCAGAAAGCAACACAGTTTTCTCTTTTAGGAAATGATAAACAGATGGATAATGTGGCCTTTTGGTTGATATCACTGCACATCTGAATGAACTGAATTTGAGGCTACAAGGCAAGGACAATTCAATTTAGAACTGATGACCGCTGTCCGCTCCTTTCAAAAGAAACTTGAGTTGTTCAAGGAAGACCTGCAGGAGACTGTGCACACTTCCCAGCAGTGCAGGAACAGGTTCAGGGACAGAGAGATGCGTCTTCTTTTGTTGACTTCATTGATAAGCTGATCGTAAACTTCAGCAACTGCTTTGACAGCTTCAGCTTTGGACAGCAGCTCACCATGTTCATTCAGAACCCATTTATCATCACTGATGTCAGGGGTTCTCAAAGGAAGTCACACAGCACTTTAAATGGGTAAATCCTGGGCCTCCAGATGCAACTGGTTGATCTCCAAGCAGATGTGTCCCTGAAAGAGCAGTTTCTAAGAACTGACCCTTCCACTTTCTGGCTCCAAACGGTCCCTGAGACAGCTTTTCCAGGTCTGAGGAAAGTTGCCATATACATCTTGACCATGTTTGGCTCCACCTACAACTGCGAGGCAGCTTTCTCCACGATGAATATCATCAAAATAAATATCGTTCGAGGCTCACCAATGAGCACCTCCACATGTGCATGAGGATGGCCCTGACTCCATTCAAGCCCAGGTTTAAAGTCCTGGCAGGACAAGCTAGAGCTCAATTCTCACACTGAGCAAACAAGTGGGGGAGTGGGATGCAAGAGTGATGCTCTAAAACTGTTCAATTGTTAAGATGTGTTGAGATTTATTATCTGTAAAATTGTTTGAGACTGTGAAACATGGGGAAATTTAAGCTTTTCCTCCCTTTATTTAATTTTTCTGAAGTTAAGCACTTTATTTGATTATTATTATTTATTATTACATGCACAATTTTCATTTTGTATTTATTTTATTTTAAAATGCAGCCCTATTTTTATTTAGTTCATGAGAACATTATACATATCTGCAGTCCAGTTCTATGTTACATGATAATAAATATTGTTAAAAAGTGTTTTAATCAGATTGAATTCATTTGATTTGAAAGGTATTGATTACATGCAGATGTTGATACAACTACCAGGCTATATATATCACACTAAATAGTTAGACATTATGATCTTCTGGACCTTTGCTTCAAGAAAATTTCTAACTGGACCTCTTAACATTTTAGTTGAATACCCCTGTGCTAGTGCCATCCGACCTCTGCAGCTCATCCAGAATGCAGCAGCTCGACTGGTATTTAACCTAAATTCACCCACACTACTCGCCTCCCTTCACTGGTTACCAGTGGCTTCTCGTGTCCACTTCAGAACACTGGTACTTGAGTACCGAGTTGAACGGATCGGGCCCCGCTCACATCCAGGACTTGGTCAAGCCTCACACCCCAACACATTCACAACAACCAATCGACTCGTGACTCTGTCACTTCCCAATGACATCAGGAAAGCAGAGAGTCTCTAAAACCTTCCGACGGAAACTAAAAACACTTCTTTTCCGACTATCTTGAATAAAAACAGATGTCAAAGTTACTAAAGTCCTCCTGAGACAGTTTAAAGCAGTTAAAGTGGGTTTCTGTGTCGTGGGACTGTGGACAGACAGCCATAGTTATATTGTTAATAATTCATCAGGTATGAAGTGATAAGAGAGGAACTTCCTGCTCGAGTAAAGCTAAAGCAGTGGTCGCCAACCCGTCGATCGCGATCGACCGGTCGATCTCGGAGACGTTCCCTGTCGATCTCCAAAATAAAATGAAAATATAATCAGAAACACATTGTTCCTTGTTTTCGAACATTTTCTAAAGTGTCTTCTGAAATGTTTTCTTTCTGACTGGAAGATTGACATCAGAAAAGATCTCCGCCTGATTTTAATGAACGCCTGAAAACGGGTTCGCTTGTGTTGTCAGCTGTGCGCCCCGAAAGAGGGGAGCGTATAGTAGGGGAGAGCGGGGTAATGTGAGACACCCCCTGTATCTAGGCAAAGGAACCCATTTGTGGTAATGTGAGAATTATGTTTTCAAGCCCCTCCCATTCCCCCCTTGCCATGAAAAAGAAGTGGTGCTGGTGCTGTGTTAAGTATGTTTTTTCACAAAAATTAGTTTTTTGCATGTAAAAGTAAATTTTCCTGCTGTGAACTAAATCAACTTTTGTGTCAAAACAAATTGATTTAGGTAGAAAACCATATATCATACATGTCGATGAACCTCTAACATATACAACCATGTGATTGATGCGAGCTGAAGATTAGCCTGAATGGCTGAGATATGTTGTTTTTTCTAAAATAGTGTCTGTGGGGTAAAGTGAGACAGTTTACCCCAAGTTAAGTTTAGTCTTAAACATATTTGAGTGTAATATTACATTAATTATGTTGTATTTGTAATATCATAAACATTGTAGAAAAGCCATCATGCCAAGAAACGACACCAGGAAGACAACATGGGGCCAAACACCCCTTGCAGAGATGGAGAGTGCAGCCGCTGAGGTCATGCAAGGACATGCACTACCGCTCAAAAGTTTGGGGTCACTTAGAAATGTCTTTACTTTTCAAAGTAAAGCACTGTTTTTTCAATAAAGATAACATTAATCAAAAATACCTCTACATTGTTAATGTGGTAAATGACTATTCTAGGTGGAAACGCCTGGTTTCTAATGAAATATCTCCAGAGGTGTATAGAGGCCCATTTCATCATCAACTATCACTCCAGTGTTCTAATGGTACATTGTGTTTGCTAATCGCCTTAGAAGACTAATGTCTGATTAGAAAACCCTTGTGCAATTATGTTAGCACAGCTGAAAACAGTTATGCTGGTGATATGCTATACAACTGGCCTTCCTTTGAGCTTGAAGTTTGAAGAACAAAATTAATACTTCAAATATTAATCATTATTTCTAACCTTGTCAATGTCTTGACTATATTTTCTATTCAATTTTCAATTCATTTGATAAATAAAAGTGAGTTTTCATGGAAGACATGAAATTGTCTGGATGACCCCAAACTTTTGAACGGTAGTGTAAGTCCTGAAGAAAAGCTGAAAGAGATAGAAATATTGACAAGACAACCTCAAAAGATTTATAAAGAAAAATAGAAAGGGGAAGTAAAATCAGTATCCTGGGGCGCAGTAGCTGAGGCAAAGAGAATATTTACAGATGAGATGGAGGAGGAGCAAACACTTGAAACAACGAGCTGACCAGTTCCATGGCCTTGCTCCAGTTGATTGCCGTGAACTGGCATATGAGTTCTAATCTAACTGGTTCTATCTGTCATTTGATTGTTAATTAAAACATTTTGCATCGTATTTTGTTGTATAGGATTTTGTTCGGAGTTACTTTCAAGTGTTTAAATAAATGTGCTTAATTGATCTTAATCTCCATGATTCTATGACTAGTCCGATATTAGTTTTGGAATGTGTGGTTGTCAATCTAGCTGTCAGGATTGTAACTATTCCAACATGTGTTGTGATGGTAGTTTTAAAATGGAAAAAGTAAGTGGATCACTTTACCCCCTTGACTTCTCAGGACAAGACCACTTTTTTTTAAACAATCATATTTTCACTGCCCTTTGTCCAAAAGACATTCTGATAACGTACATTGCTAGGTAACATCCTGAATTAATGGGAAATGTGTACGTTTTACTGATATATAATTAAAGCTCGCCTAGAGGGGAGCAAATGTAAAAGTGTATCACATTACCCCGCCTCCCTACATTTCTCTGATAATACTTGGAGCTTGGAATGGTGGATTTTAGACTCGAGTAAAGGATCTGACCGCCTCCCATCACATGGAATATTCAATATAACTTAGTTTTCATATTTTAAGACAACATGTTGTGTTTCCTGTAGGAATTCAGTCATGTTCAACAACGAGACGATGGCAGACGCTCACTTTAGGTCGGCCGCCCGCGGCACGGAGCGGGTCCCGGGCACAAGGTGAGACCTCGAGAAGAAGAAGAGAATCATGTATATTTACGTTTGACTGGAACCGCTGATCACTGGACAACATCCCAACTTTAGACGGTTACAACCTGATGAACTCGTCACCTTTGATAATCCCGCCCTGTGTGAGTCCGAGGTGATCTGGTGTCGTTGCTCCGTCAGTACGCCCTGGCCGGCAGCTCCGATGAGCCACTGGAGACGGTATGATGGGAGCGTGAAGAAGTCTGGAAGCTCCTGCCTTCACGCCTGTTGTTGTTTGTTTACAGCGGTTGTCGAGGTCGGGTCAACACGGCGGTGATTGGATGAGACGCCCGGCAGGACGCCGTGTCTCGGCTAAAGCCGTGTGTCAGATACCCGAGAACTCAAAGTGAAAATGTCATATTGGAACAAAGCATTCCTGACCGAAGACGCCCAGAGAAGGAAGGGAGAGTCACGTGTAACTGCACATTTATTCATGGTGTGATGGTACATTATGATCATAATCCCACAAAGACACACACACACACACACACACACACACCAATCTCTGCATTGCTTTGTGCTGATTGGCTGACCTCGTGTGAGGAGGCGGGGTCTGAATCTGTCACTGTCTGTCCTTTTGTCACGCTCAATGTTCCTCATGATTAATCTGTTTACTTTGTTGATATTATTATTATTATTAATCCCAGAGGTCAGAGCGTGTTCAAACGGTTCGTACGGGAGTTGAAGAAGACGAGTCTCTTCCTCACTTTCCTGCTTGACCCCGACGACGTTTAAAAAACACTTCTCGATGTTTTCCGATGCGCGGCGCGGGGCAGGTTGTTCTGGCTCCGTCAGTTTTACGTTAAAAACGTTTAAATGTCGCTCATCTGACTTTTTCTCAAGACGATCTGACTTTGAAAACGTTCCAGACGCCAACTTTAAAAAACAGACAAAAAGCACCTGCTTCTGTTTTCACCTGTGCAGGTGTTTACTGTTGTTGTTGTTGTTCCTCCGTGACACTCGGAGCATCACCGTAAGACCTGTGGGGCGACGCCTACCTGAGCAGACGACAACGCGCCGCCATGTTGAGAGTCGCGGAGGCAACGGACGAGCTCTGAATTCGGATTATAAAACGAATAAATAACCTTTAAAATATATTGTAACACGAGCTTAATCCCACTTGACTTCTTCCGCTTTGTTTCTGTCTGAAGGATTTCATTCATAACTCTACACTTTATTGTTTTTATTTTTTAGTGTATTTAAAGAATGGTCAAGGATTCCTGTGCTTTTATTGAAAGACGTGACCTGGTGCTTGTACCACATCCTTGTTATTGTCTCCTCCATGTTGCAGACGTGTAAATAGTTCTGTGATCTCTTCTTCTTCTCTTTCAAAGTGGAGGGGAAGAATTAAATAAACAGTTTTTATATGATTCTATATTGAAGAAGCATATTTTTGGATGTCTCTGTTTCCTGATCCAGGATTGAGTCGGTGATGATTGAGGATGACGTTTGGAAATTAAAGGTTGAGTTTTATACAGTATTTATAAAACTATTTAATAATAATAATTGTTTTATATTCATATTATTCAGTAAATTAAATGTACCTATAAAAAAGTAAACATCATGTACATTTCATTAATAAGCACGATGTATTCATCCAGATTTAAAATTCCATTAACCCACACAGGGTTGAGTCTAAATAGTTTCCCTTGAAGGACGTGAGAGAAGTGATTAGTTTACTCCAACAGGAGAGATGATCAGAGGAGCAGAGTTTATACCATCAAGATAATTACCAGGACAGAAGAATGGGAGGAGTTTCTCCTTGAAGGAGCAGCCAGTAAAGGAGTAGATGAGAGCTGCAGCTTCTACGTCATAGAAGGAGACCAGACCCTCCTCATAGTCCACAAACACCCCCACCTTCTGAGGGACAGACTTCAGGGAGAGACGAACTGGAGGATCATCAATAGCTCTGTAGTCATTTCCATTTATCAACCATATAGTCCAGTAACCGTTATGAAGACTCGGTATGATGAATCCCTTCCTGTTGACCGACTCTCTGGCCACTCCTAAAGTCCATTCAGTCTTTTGTTTAACTTGAACCTCGTAATAAAGTTTTTCTGAAGAGAACTTCTGTGTTCCTAAAACACAGAGACAAGAAGAGAACCTCTGTGGATTGTCGGGGAGACGTGGCTGCTTTACCTGAGCAAGTTTCACTTGTTTCCCATCATCAGACAGGATGAGGAGATGATGAGCTGTTTCAGGATCAAGAGTCACGTCCACTGCAAACTTCTGGACCCTCTTCATCTCAACTTCAGCATCCAGCATCTTCATCATGTTCCTGAGCGTCTCCTCCAGCTGAGACACAGCTCTCCTCACAATCCCCTCATGTGATGCTGGAGGAACACTGACCTGAGACCAGTCCTTGGTGGGTGGTGGATGGTGGATGTTGAGGGACTGGACACTCTGGAGGAGGTGGAGGTGGTCTTCAGAGGAGAGCTACTCCACCTCAGTGCTCCTCTTCATCAGATCAAGAGATCTCCTGTTCCATCTCTCTGATGGCGTCTTCAGCCTGTTTCTTGGTGCTTCTCTGCTTCTCTTCTATCGTAATGATGAGCTCGTTCAGTTTTCCTCTCCACAGACTCCTTCAGACCAGTGAGGAACCTGAACACCTTCTGCTTTCTCTCGGTCTGCATCTTCCTCACTGAGCTTCTGCGTTGTGTTGGACCTCCTGAATCTTCAAGGCGTCTCTTCTGGATCATCTCCTGAGTTTCAACCTCTCTGTCTTCCTGCAGCTCCACCTTATTTCCTTCACATTCTTGTTTCAGAGAAACAACATTGTGCATATTGTGATCCAACACAGTGAAGAGCATGCAGACACACGTCTGGTCGGTCCCAGAACAGCTCCCAGGAGGTTTATCGTGCTAGACACATCCTGTCTTCCAGGTTCTCACAGGGTCCATCAGCTGATGTCTCTTCAGGCGTGAAGCTGTCAGGTGAGGAGCTCAGGTGGAGTCTCACAGTGAGAGCCAGACACACCAGGCAGGACTTCAGGGCCTTCAGTTTTGGTTCCAGTGCAGAGCGTCTGAGGAACTTCTCCTGGTCTGGACTCTTGTTGCTCCTGAGCTGCTGCTGCTGGCTTTCTGCTGAGTCGACTGTCTGAACTGAGAAACCATCCCAGAGAACAAAGTGTTGACGAGCAGCTCAGGTCTTGAGGAAAGAGCACCTTTTTACACAGTGGACACATGTTCTCGGTTGTTGTTATTCCGGGAATCATTGATGCACTTTTTGCAGAAGTTGTGTCCACATGGTGTTGTAACTGGATCAGTGAACATATCCAGACAGGCGAACACAGGAACTGATCTTCAGACAGCAGAAGGTTTGCCAGAAGCCATGTCTACACACATTGTGGAAGAAAAAGAAGAACATCTTATTCAAAGAAGTAGAATTCAATTATTTGTTGAAAAAGGAAACTAATGTGATTAACTTTATATCTTTCCACCCTTCTACCAAAACACTTTGTCGACTTCTTTACAAAAAGGGAAGAAGACACACGCTCCTCATTTACTCATCCATCTTCGATAACTAGAATTACATCAACTTCTTCATCTTCGAGTGATCTATCTTTAATCAAATCTCCTATCTCCACCATAAAACCTTCTTGACCTTCACCAGTCTGGTCAAGGCAAAGCTCGCCTCTCAACAGAGACTGCCCTCCTCGTTGTCTCTGCAGCTTCACACTGCTAGAGCAGCCTCTCTCTCACTCTGTCCTTATCCTTCTAGACCTTTCTGCTGCATTTGACACAGTGGACCACAGATCCTCTATGTCCTCCTTCAGGACCTGGTATCTCAGGTTCTGCTCTCTCCCTCTTCTCATCCCTACCTCCAGCGACCGCACTCACCAGGTAACCTGGAGAGGTTGTGTCTGAACCTTGTCCTCTCACCTAGTGGGGGTACCTCAGGGGCTCCAGTCCTGGGATCCCCTCCCTCTTCTCTCTTTTACACCAACTCTAGGCCAGTGGTGCGCCCAGCCCGTCGTCAGCGATCGGCGATTAAATCTCCCGGGAGGCGTTGCCAATAGGTCTCAAAATAAAATGATAAATTAAACACATTGTTCCTTGTTTTAGAACATTTTCTGAGGTGTCTTCTGAAACATTTTCATTCTGATGACTGAAATTGGCGTCCAGAAAAACTATCTCCGCCTGATTCATGAGCATACAAACGGGTTCTCTGACAACCCGTGTTGTCAGCTGTGCTCCTAGTTAGAGGCATTTTCTGAGTGCTGGGCGCGAAATACAGAAAGACCTTTATTGATAACTACATATTACTAGAGACTTGTGAAGCTTGATTCCAAATTTTAATCAGGTTAATCCACAGGTTTCACCAATGGATTAATCATGATTAATCACATATTACCGATATTCTCGGTATATGTTTGTGAACAATTCATGACAAAAGGCGGATATATGCATTTATACATTCTTCTATACAATGGTGCTGCAACTCAGTTCTGTTTAGCAGTTTTTTCTTCCATATGGAACATTAATACATCTTCATCCTAAACAGATGTTTAACCCTCCTGTTACCTTTGGGTCAATTTGACCCATTCAATGTTTTAATGTCGGTCAGTGCTTTGGTCAATTTGACCCCAGGCTGTTCACTGTGTCAAACATGCTTAAAGAAATATCAACTTTTTATATATTTAATGGAGCTATTTAGGTAGTCAACAAACAAACATAAAGTACCTCACACTTAAACTTGGGAAGCAATATTAATTCCAATAATTTTCTGGGTTTTTAATTGCTGGGGTCAAATTGACCCGAGGGTAAAATATGTTAGTACATGTAAAAGGCCAACAGGAGGGTTAAACAGAACATTTTCTCTTGTTTGTCAGCCATTAACTACACCATGATGATACAATCTAAGGCCTCTGGTCTTCCTCTGGCGGCTGCTGAGGCAAACTGACTGTGTGGGTTTTCTTCATGAACAGGCCGTGATGAAAGACTGACGGGGACACAGCTATAGCTAAACTCACGGCCGGACTTGGAATGGAACAGATTGACAAGTGACTTTTGTTTTGCTCGGTCCAGATCTTGTGTACGGGCTCTGTGGCGAGGCGGAGTCGATAAGTGTTGCTTGGCGAAGAGACGAAATGACATGCTGCTGTGGAGATACGATCAACAACAGGCGTTTAGTTTAATAAAAGAACAAGGCGTGCTCTGAGAACATGTCGAGGCGGGCCAATCTTTTTAATGTCATGCGATCTACCGACGCACTACGCGCGATCTAAGCTGGCGGAGTCGCGTGAAACTGGCAGGTGTTCGCGATCGTGAACCCCTGAATCTACAGGAGTTAAAGTGGTCGGGTTGTTGTGAGGGGAGGGTGCAAGTGACTTTGGCGGGAGATGGGGAGTACGTGTTAACGCGACGCATTAGAGACGAAATGACACGCTGCTGGTTGAGGCGACCAACAACAGGCAGTTGAGCTCATTCTGCGCGTCGTTAAATGCGTTAAAAAAATAACTAGTTAAACCTGTAATTTAATTAGCTGAGTTAGCAGCGTTATTTTTCACAACACCTAATATTACACAACCTCAAAGTACAGAGCATAAAACTACTAAGTCATCAATAAATACATGTTGAAATGCCTTTAACTAAATTAATATTCATTGGTATTAACGGATTACGCATGTGACAACCGAGATTCTTGGCGACTTGCCAGGTCTTACCTCCGTGAGTTGAGCTTTTCTGCTGTGTTGTCGCTTCAAAACAAAAGCTCAACATTGAGCTTTTTTTTCCTGTCTGATGGAGCAATCTGGTTTACTTGAAAGTGATTGCAATTTGTTTAATTCTATTATTTGAAACATGAATGCGCTTAAGTGCAGAGTTCAGTCACAGCCATCACACTGACTGGGTCACATGACTTGATGGCATTATGATGAGAGCTGAACTTACATGAGTTGCACCAACTGATCATGTTGTCAGTGTTGTGTTATAATGTAAATAAATACAACATTTATATTGGTAGTTCATCCGCTGCTCTGTTGCAAATGTGTTTCTTGTTCATATATATTGTCTTGGGTTAACAAATATCTTACTTGTTATATTACGCCCAATTCTGTGTTCCTGGTCACACATCAATTTGAGCAGCTGGACCAAAATGACAGGTGGGCCAAATAAAGTCATGGGGTCAGTCTGGACCCCGTGGATTTTCTCTCAACGCCTCAATAGGTGGATCTTGCGGTCATGAGGCGGAGGGTCAGGATCTTGAGCCAAGGTTGGTGACCACTGCTCCCAGGCTGGCATTTGCTCACCTTCCAAACATTGGTACTTGCCGTAGCGACTGCAAACAGATCGGTCTTTCGATCCAGGACTTGGTCCAAACCACCCCGTTCACTCCCACTCAGCATCTACCAATCGACATTCTCCGAGCTAACTCCAACAAAGTCCACGACTGTTTGCTGTCCCGGCTCCTCATTGGTGTGAAACAAGCTCCCGATAGCTTTATCAGGTATGAAATTCTAAATCTCCCACACTGACTAAAACACTTCTTTTCGACTATATCTTCATTAAAAAGGATGACATGTTGATACTTATTGTAAATGCGCTGGATAAAAGTGTCGTAGAATTAAATGGTAAAGCTTTTAACTTTGACACCAAGAAACCAAAAGATCAAAAGTCGTGCCGACAGACTCAACCTCGCTCCTCTTCCAAAGCAGCACAGAATAAGTCCAAAGTGAGTTAAAGAACAGCTCATGACAACAAAAGCTCTGCTGACTGATGACTAACACATCATTTCCTCCAGCTGCTTCACAATAAAGCAAACTATTATTGTGGAAACTACTAGAGAGGAAATAGAGAGTAATCAATAGTAACAAAAGCAGGAAAGTCAGAGTGAGACTAAATAAAACCACAAAGTTCAGTTACTAGTTACTAAAATCATCCTGAGACAGTTTAAAGCGGTTGAAGGGAGACATTTGTATCTTATTCACAGGAGTGTTACGGCAACCAGGGTGGGAAGTTGGAACAGGAGAGAGGAAACAGTGCTGACAAGGCTACGGTTGGGCTGCACTCAACATGACACTGGAAATGATCGGGAAACAGCAGACAGGCTGTGTGAATATGTGGAGAAGAGGAGTCGGTGGAGCATGTGGTGGTTAATTGTAAGGAGCATGAGACTCATAGAGAGGTGATGAGGAAGAAACTGGGGGAATTGGGGGTGCGTGAGTCTCCACTGAAGGGAATACTGAGCATGGGGGGAGCACAGATTAGAGTTCTGTTCACGTTCTTAAAGGAAACAGGGGTTTATTATAGGGTATAATTGAAATGTAGGGATGAGGGTTACATTTTGGTTTGTTATATATTTTTATTTGTTTATTTATTTATATATATATATATATATATAATTTTATTTATCTTTTGGGGGGGGGGGGGGGTTTGTTGGTGTTGGGGGTAAGGCGTCAACTAACGGAATAGTACTCCAGAGGGTGGCGGTAATGCACCAATTATATGGATGCCAACCGCCGTTAAAAAAGAAGAAGAAGAAGAAGAAGAAGAAGAAGACGCCCCGAGTGCTCGTCTTCACGCCTCGTGTCTGCGCTGCGCTCCACAGGCGACTAGAGAAAGGCGTGGACCACCTGACCAACGCCATCGCCGTGTGCGGTCAGCCGCAGCAGCTGCTGCAGGTGCTGCAGCAGACTCTGCCTCCGCCCGTCTTCCAGATGCTGCTCACCAAGCTGCCCAGCATCAGCCAGGTAGGCGGGCCCAGCGCTCCTCTCGGACCTCCGCGAGTCCTTCGGTTCTCCACGCGGGAACAAGCGGGAGCAGAAGAACATAACGACGGGCCACCGAGAAGAGAGACTAACCCCGCTGTGTGTTGTGCTCCGGTCCTGCAGCGGATCGTGAGCGCCCAGAGTCTGAGCGAGGACGACATGAGGACCAGGAGGAGACCGCCCCCGAGCCCTCCTCCTCCTCCTCTTCCTCACGTGGACCCTCCGTGACGACCTTGCCAACGCCTCGGCCTCCATCACGCCGGCCGACGTCCATCACTTCCGGAAGTGGAATTTAGTTTTTTTTATTCCTGGTTTATCCATGACAGTCGTGTGTGTTTGTCTTTTAACTTAAATGACCCGTTTTGGGGTATGAAGAGTATCTGGATCATAACAGCCCCCCCCCCTCTCCGTCCCGACAGCATCGTGTACCAGGGTTACTCCGTCCTCGCGGTTCCTTTATCAGTCGTGGAACGTTCCAGAAACGGGAATCTTCTCTCCGCTCCACAAAGTATTTATTGTTTCAATTAGTTTGTTATCGGTCTTCTGTTCGTTCTCGACTCGCAAACACTTTGTAAAAAAAGTGCTGAAATGTTTTGTTTAGTCATTTTGAGAGGACGACGCTCTGTAGGAAAATAAAACAATGTGGACAGACTGAAGTTGTCTTGTGAGATTATTTTATTTTTATTAAATTACGCCTCTTTCTACTTCTTGCTGGTCGCTGTGTCATCCGTTTAGTAAATAGCTTGTAGTGAGAAAACATTTCCAATGTCTTTTATTTCTGTACCTGAGAACTTGGGACACGACGAGCCACATCTGGACTCCAGCTCCTCGTGTCCAGTCGGCATCCTGAACTGACACCTTCACAATGTTTGTTTGGCCAAACCTCAACATTATGACTAAAGCATTGACATTATTAACATTATTAAAAAGAAAAGTAGCACAACTTCACATTTGTGAAGCTGGAAACATGAAATGTTTTTACAGGTAACATTTATTAAACCATTACAAATAGTTTCCATTTCATTTTCTGTCAATTGACTCATGGTTTCAGATGGACTTGTAAGAACTGTAAAAATGATATTTATTTCAAAAAGTCTTGTTTGGCTTGTAAACATCTTTTATTATGAAAGTCACAGAATACAATATATTTGTCATGAAACAACTTCTGTCAACCAGGCTTTACTTTTCCGGATCTTTCTTCTGGACGTAGAAATAAATGTCTTAGATTTAACAAAGATTTGAATTGAAATTCTACATTAAATGTGTCATCATGCAGAGTTTAATGTGTTTATATGTAACGGGATACATTTAATAATGACGTGTAAATCAATCACCACAGTAAACAGTAAGATGTCAAGTTCAACTGCATGATATTAAGACAAGATATGTACATTTATTCTCTTCAATGAAGAAAATCATTACAATAAACAAAGAGTGATTAGTTTACTCCAACAGGAGAGATGATCAGAGGAGCAGAGTTTATACCATCATGATAACGACCAGGATAGAAGAATGGGAGGAGTTTCTCCTTGAAGGAGCAGCCAGTAAAGGAGTAGATGAGAGCTGCAGCTTCTACGTCATAGAAGGAGACCAGACCCTCCTCATAGTCCACAAACACCCCCACCTTCTGAGGCCCAGACTTCAGGGAGAGAAGAACTGGAGGATCATCAAGAGCTATATACTCATTTCCATTTATCAAACATATAGTCCAGTAACCGTTCTGAGGACTCGGTGTGATGAGTCCCTTCCTGTTGACCGACTCTCTGACCACTCCTAAAGCCCATTTAGACTTTTGTTTAACTTGAACCTCGTAATAAAGTTTTTCTGAAGAGAACTTCTGTGTTCCTAAGACACAGAGACGAGAAGAGAACCTCTGTGGATTGTTGAGGAGACGTGGCTGCTGTACCTGAGCATGTTTCACTTGTTTCCCATCATCAGACAGGATGAGGTCATGATGAGCTGTTTCAGGATCAAGAGTCACGTCCACTGCAAACTTCTGGACCCTCTTCATCTCAACTTCAACCAGCGTCTTCATCATGTTACTGAGCGTCTCCTCCAGCTGAGACACAGCTCTCCTCACAGTCCCCTCATGTGATGCTGGAGGAACACTGACCTGAGACCAGTCCTTGGTGGGTGGTGGATGGTGGATGTTGAGGGACTGGACACTCTGGAGGAGGTGGAGGTGGTCTTCAGAGGGAGAGCTTCTCCACCTCAGTGCTCCTCTTCATCAGATCAGAGATCTCCTGTTCCATCTCTCTGATGGCGTCTTCAGCCTGTTTCTTGGTGCTTCTCTGCTTCTCTTCTATCGTAGTGATGAGCTCGTTCAGTTTCCTCTCCACAGACTCCTTCAGACCAGTGAAGACCTGAACACCTTCTGCTTTCTCTCGGTCTGCATCTTCCTCACTGAGCTTCACGTTGTGTTGGACCTCCTGAATCTTCAGGCGTCTCTTCTGGATCATCTCCTGAGTTTCAGCCTCTGTCTTCTGCAGCTCCACCTTCTTTCCTTCACATTCTTGTTTCAGAGGAACAACATTGTGCATCTTGTGGTCCAACACAGTGCAGAGCATGCAGACACACGTCTGGTCGGTCCTACAGAACAGCTCCAGAGGTTTATCGTGCTTCAGACACATCCTGTCTTCCAGGTTCTCCACAGGGTCCATCAGCTGATGTCTCTTCAGGCGTGAAGCTGTCAGGTGAGGCTCCAGGTGAGTCTCACAGTAGGAGACCAGACACACCAGGCAGGACTTCAGGGCCTTCAGTTTGGTTCCAGTGCAGACGTCACAGGAACTTCTCCTGGTCTGGACTCTTGTTGCTTGAGCTGCTGCTGCTGGCTTTCTGCTGAGTCGACTGTCTGAACTGAGAAACCATCTCAGAGAACAAAGTGTTGCCGAGCAGCTCAGGTCTTGAGAAGAAAACCTTTTGACACAGTGGACACATGTTCTGGTTGTTGGTATTCCAGTTATCATTGATGCACTTTTTGCAGAAGTTGTGTCCACATGGTGTTGTGACTGGATCAGTGAACACATCCAGACAGACGGAGCACAGGAACTGATCTTCAGACGGCAGAAAGTTTGCAGAAGCCATATCTACACACATTGAGGAAGAAAAGAACATTATATTAAAAATAGTTTCATTATTTGTTGAAAAGGGGAAAAACGGTGTAATTATTTGTATGTCTTTTAATTAAGAAACAAGATCAAAGTCGTGCCGACAGACTCAACCTCGCTCCTCTTGCAAAGGAGCACAGAATAAGTCAAAAGTGAGTTAAAGAACAGCAGAAATAATGAAGAAATAATGAGTTTTGCACCTACTTTAGAGATGCCTTTACTGTTTATATTTCAGAAAATGTTGGGACCACTAATGATCCGTGTATTCTATAGAGTGCCATCAAAGGTTGCATAAGGAATACAGCAATCTCATGTTCTTCGCATCTGAATAAAACTAGATTAGGCCAAAAGAATGAATATGAGACTACTCTAAAAATGTTGAAGAATGAATCAGCAAAATACTGTGTGCAGGTTTTTGCATGTCTACCCATATATATATAATATATTTTGTGTATGGTTTTTGTCTGAGTATCTTTGTATATGTACAGTGTGTTCATCTTTTCTTTTGCATACATTTCGAAAACCAATAAAAGATTTGAGCACAAAAACAAGAGGCCCAATGCAGCCAATCGGATCAAGCAAGAGGCTCAAGGCAGCCAATCAGATCAAGCAGGAGGCGGGCTCTCCTTCCTGTTTTCGTGTGGTATGAACGGCGGGAAATTCAAAAGTAAAAGGCAAACCCCGACGAGACACTCATATTAGCGGTATAACCTCCGCTTTTATGGGGCGTTCTCCTCCTCTTCATCCCACAACACAGCAAGAGCGCGACGGCTGCTTGACTCCATTTTGTAAATGAAGTTGTATCGCCCGGCTGCGCGCGCACTCCACAGGCACGTTTTTACCACGGCGTGTTTGAAGCGGCTGGTGTGATCGAGCCCTAAAGCTAAGGTGTTGCGTTAATCCTGGTGGTTACAGGTGTAAATATAATCAGATGTACTCACCAGTGTTTGTAAGAGACTCTGATGAAGTCACTTTGAATTGAGAGAAAAGCAGAGACTCGTCTCCGCTGCAGTGTTTCTGCCGGACCAACGTGTGGTTTCCGGGGTGTGACGCAGCAGCTCTCCTCTTCAGGGTGGCTCCGCCTCTTACCTGCAGCCAGGGTTGCCAGGTCTGTGTGACAAAACCAGCCCAATGGCCAATCAAAACCAGCCCAATGGCCAATAAAACAAGCCCAAAAAACAAGCCCAATATCAGAACTCAAAATATGCCTGTGCCAAACCATATACACTGCTTTTAAAGTCCAACAACATTGCTATCATTTCCAAATGTATTGTAATATCTACAAAGTAACAACAAATGGTTAGTATGCCAGCATTAAAAGCAGTTTTCCCTAAACAGTTATTTCACCTAGGTCCTAAAATGGCCTTGTGTAATTAGATACAGTATATTATCATAAATAAAATATAGCTCTGTGAAGGTGTAGACCACAGGTCACTAACTGGCGGACCGCGGTCCCGGTCCGGACCCAGAGGCCGTCCCATCCGGACCCGGACCGCCAGCCAAAACAGAAGGTTATGATTTAAAACCTGACGGGGTGTTTTAATTTTTTTACCCGGCGGCGCGGCGCAGCTTTTGCAGTCTTTACGGTAGTGGTTTAGCGGATGCGGAAACGCACAGACCAATTGCATGCGAGTTAAGCCATCCCACGTGATACCACTCAGCCAATCAAATCTATGCATTCTCGGCGGTAAACATTACGTCTCAACAGACAGCGCTACGCAGACAGATGAGAAAGTAGAGGCAGGTTACACTTGAAAAGACGGTAGAAAGAAAAAGAAAGCGATACATGTAGAAAACAAAGGGAGAGAAACGGACGACTGCGCCGGAGAAAGTTGAGAAAAAGGCGAGTGAGACAGAGAAAGGGAGAGAAACATAAGGAACAAATGTCGCTCAACAAAAGAAAAGTTGACAGCGAAAATAGAGCATTTAATCCGGAATGGACAGACTCATTTCTGTTCATACTTCCCACAGGGAGCACAAAACCAGTGTGTCTTATATGTTCAGAAACCGTGGCACTTATTAAAAGTGGCAATGTGAAACGCCATTATGAGACAAAACATAAAGGTTTTGAACAAACATACCCACTCAAATCCGAAGTGAGATCACAGAAAATAAGTGGTCTCACAGCCCAATATGAACAGTCCACCAGGATCCTGAGCCACACGTTCACTGCCCAACAACGTGCTCATGAGTGTTCCCTCAGAGTTGCTTGGATTTTGGGGCAACACAAAAAGCCATTTACTGATGGAGGGCTTGTCAAAGAATGCATGAGTGTCGTCGCTGAAACATTACTTGACGGAAAACCAAAACAAGAGCTTTGTGATAAGATAAAGCAAATACCCATGTCAGCATCATCTGCCACAAAGAAAAGTGAAATATTAACTCAGGATGTGCTAACCCAGCTAAATGAAGCCATACATAAGGCACCATGTAGGCTTAGCTGTGGATGAGTCCACTGACATCTGTGACAATGCTCAGCTGTTAGTGTACGTCAGGTTTTTCAACACAGACCAGAAAGCATTCTGTGAAGACCTGTTAGGTGTCACTCCCTTCAGACCAGTACAAGAGGAGAAGATATCTACCTGGCCATTAAGGACGTTAACGAAGAGAGGAATAGAACCAACACAAGTGGTTTCAATAGCCACAGATGGAGCCCCTGCTATGATAGGGAGAGAGAAAGGAGCTGTAGCAAGACTGAAAGAGGACAATCCAGAGCTCATAGCTTACCATTGCATCATTCATCAATCTGTCCTCTGTGCCTCCCTGTCAGATGAGCATGCTGAAGTGATGAATACAATGATGAAAATGATCAATTTTCTCAGGGCATCCTCTTCCACCCAGCATCGCATGCTGAGGGAATTCCTCAGAGAAGTTGATGCCAATGCTGATGATCTTTTGCTGCACAATAATGTGAGATGGCTCAGCAAAGGGAGGGTCTTAGCGCGCTTTTGGTCCATCAGGAGGGAAGTAGCATCTTTTTTGGCAGAGCTAACACATCAGAAAGCAACACAGTTTTCTCTCTTTTTAGGAAATGATAAACAGATGGATAATGTGGCCTTTTTGGTTGATATCACTGCACATCTGAATGAACTGAATTTGAGGCTACAAGGCAAGGACAATTCAATTTGTGAACTGATGACCGCTGTCCGCTCCTTTCAAAAGAAACTTGAGTTGTTCAAGGAAGACCTGCAGGGAGACTGTGCACACTTCCCAGCAGTGCAGGAACAGGTTCAGGGACAGAGAGATGCGTCTTCTTTTGTTGACTTCATTGATAAGCTGATCGTAAACTTCAGCAACCGTTTTGACAGCTTCAGCTTTGGACAGCAGCTCACCATGTTCATTCAGAACCCATTTATCATCACTGATGTCAGGGGGTTCTCAAAGGAAGTCACACAGCACTTTAAATGGGTAAATCCTGGGCCTCTCCAGATGCAACTGGTTGATCTCCAAGCAGATGTGTCCCTGAAAGAGCAGTTTCTAAGAACTGACCCTTCCACTTTCTGGCTCCAAACGGTCCCTGAGACAGCTTTTCCAGGTCTGAGGAAAGTTGCCATATACATCTTGACCATGTTTGGCTCCACCTACAACTGCGAGGCAGCTTTCTCCACGATGAATATCATCAAAAATAAATATCGTTCGAGGCTCACCAATGAGCACCTCCACATGTGCATGAGGATGGCCCTGACTCCATTCAAGCCCAGGTTTAAAGTCCTGGCAGGACAAGCTAGAGCTCAATTCTCACACTGAGCAAACAAGTGGGGGAGTGGGATGCAAGAGTGATGCTCTAAAACTGTTCAATTGTTAAGATGTGTTGAGATTTATTATCTGTAAAATTGTTTGAGACTGTGAAACATGGGGAAATTTAAGCTTTTCCTCCCTTTATTTAATTTTTCTGAAGTTAAGCACTTTATTTGATTATTATTATTTATTATTACATGCACAATTTTCATTTTGTATTTATTTTATTTTAAAATGCAGCCCTATTTTTATTTAGTTCATGAGAACATTATACATATCTGCAGTCCAGTTCTATGTTACATGATAATAAATATTGTTAAAAAGTGTTTTAATCGTACTGAATTCATTTGATTTGAAAGGTATTGATTACATGCAGATGTTGATACAACTACCAGGCTATATATATCACACTAAATAGTTAGACATTATGATCTTCTGGACCTTTGCTTCAAGAAAATTTCTCTAACTGGACCTCTTAACATTTTAGTTGAATACCCCTGTGCTAGTGCCATCCGACCTCTGCAGCTCATCCAGAATGCAGCAGCTCGACTGGTATTTAACCTAAATTCACCCACACTACTCGCCTCCCTTCACTGGTTACCAGTGGCTTCCCGTATCCACTTCAAAACATTGGTACTTGTGTACCGAGTTGCGAACGGATCGGGCCCCGTCTACATCCAGGACTTGGTCAAGCCTCACACCCCAACACGTTCACAACAACCAATCGACTTGTGACTCCGTCACTTCCCAATGACATCAGGAAAGCAGAGAGTCTCTAAAACCTTCCGACGGAAACTAAAAACACTTCTTTTCCGACTATCTTGAATAAAAACAGATGTCAAAGTTACTAAAGTCCTCCTGAGACAGTTTAAAGCAGTTAAAGTGGGTTTCTGTGTCGTGGGACTGTGGACAGACAGCCATAGTTATATTGTTAATAATTCATCAGGTATGAAGTGATAAGAGAGGAACTTCCTGCTCGAGTAAAGCTAAAGCAGTGGTCGCCAACCCGTCGATCGCGATCGACCGGTCGATCTCGGAGACGTTCCCTGTCGATCTCCAAAATAAAATGAAAATATAATCAGAAACACATTGTTCCTTGTTTTCGAACATTTTCTAAAGTGTCTTCTGAAATGTTTTCTTTCTGACTGGAAGATTGACATCAGAAAAGATCTCCGCCTGATTTTAATGAACGCCTGAAAACGGGTTCGCTTGTGTTGTCAGCTGTGCGCCCCGAAAGAGGGGAGCGTATAGTAGGGGAGAGCGGGGTAATGTGAGACACCCCCTGTATCTAGGCAAAGGAACCCATTTGTGGTAATGTGAGAATTATGTTTTCAAGCCCCTCCCATTCCCCCCTTGCCATGAAAAAGAAGTGGTGCTGGTGCTGTGTTAAGTATGTTTTTTCACAAAAATTAGTTTTTTGCATGTAAAAGTAAATTTTCCTGCTGTGAACTAAATCAACTTTTGTGTCAAAACAAATTGATTTAGGTAGAAAACCATATATCATACATGTCGATGAACCTCTAACATATACAACCATGTGATTGATGCGAGCTGAAGATTAGCCTGAATGGCTGAGATATGTTGTTTTTTCTAAAATAGTGTCTGTGGGGTAAAGTGAGACAGTTTACCCCAAGTTAAGTTTAGTCTTAAACATATTTGAGTGTAATATTACATTAATTATGTTGTATTTGTAATATCATAAACATTGTAGAAAAGCCATCATGCCAAGAAACGACACCAGGAAGACAACATGGGGCCAAACACCCCTTGCAGAGATGGAGAGTGCAGCCGCTGAGGTCATGCAAGGACATGCACTA
This sequence comes from Pseudoliparis swirei, assembly GCF_029220125.1. Taxonomy (NCBI): domain Eukaryota; kingdom Metazoa; phylum Chordata; class Actinopteri; order Perciformes; family Liparidae; genus Pseudoliparis; species Pseudoliparis swirei. Next base: position 824,853 of record NW_026613262.1, on the reverse strand, counting down.
CCGTTCAAAAGTTTGGGGTCACTTAGAAATGTCTTTACTTTTCAAAGTAAAGCACTGTTTTTTCAATAAAGATAACATTAATCAAAAATACCCTCTCTACATTGTTAATGTGGTAAATGACTATTCTAGGTGGAAACGTCTGGTTTCTAATGAAATATCTCCAGAGGTGTATAGAGGCCCATTTCCATCAACTATCACTCCAGTGTTCTAATGGTACATTGTGTTTGCTAATCGCCTTAGAAGACTAATGTCTGATTAGAAAACCCTTGTGCAATTATGTTAGCACAGCTGAAAACAGTTATGCTGGTGATATAAGCTATACAACTGGCCTTCCTTTGAGCTTGAAGTTTGAAGAACAAAATTAATACTTCAAATATTAATCATTATTTCTAACCTTGTCAATGTCTTGACTATATTTTCTATTCAATTTTCAATTCATTTGATAAATAAAAGTGAGTTTTCATGGAAGACATGAAATTGTCTGGATGACCCCAAACTTTTGAACGGTAGTGTAAGTCCTGAAGAAAAGCTGGAAGGGATAGAAATATTGACAAGACAACCCTCAAAAGATTTATAAAGAAAAATAGAAAGGGGAAGTAAAATCAGTATCCTGGGGCGCAGTAGCTGAGGCAAAGAGAATATTTACAGATGAGATGAGGAGGAGCAAACACTTGAAACAACTAGCTGACCAGTTCCATGGCCTTGCTCCAGTTGATTGCCGTGAACTGGCATATGAGTTCTAATCTAACTGGTTCTATCTGTCATTTGATTGTTAATTAAAACATTTTGCATCATATTTTGTTGTATAGGATTTTGTTCGGAGTTACTTTCAAGTGTTTAAATAAATGTGCTTAATTGATCTTAATCTCCATGATTCTATGACTAGTCCGATATTAGTTTTGGAATGTGTAGTTGTCAATCTAGCTGTCAGGATTGTAACTATTCCAACATGTGTTGTGATGGTAGTTTTAAAATGGAAAAAGTAAGTGGATCACTTTACCCCCTTGACTTCTCAGGACAAGACCACTTTTTTTTAAACAATCATATTTTCACTGCCCTTTGTCCAAAAGACATTCTGATAACGTACATTGCTAGGTAACATCCTGAATTAATGGGAAATGTGTACGTTTTACTGATATATAATTAAAGCTCGCCTAGAGGGGAGCAAATGTAAAAAGTGTATCACATTACCCCGCTCTCCCCTACATTTCTCTGATAATACTTGGAGCTTGGAATGGTGGATTTTAGACTCGAGTAAAGGATCTGACCGTCTCCCATCACATGGAATATTCAATATAACTTCTTAGTTTTCATATTTTAAGACAACATGTTGTGTTTCCTGTAGGAATTCAGTCATGTTCAACAACGAGACGATGGCAGACGTTCACTTTGTGGTCGGGCCGCCCGGCGGCACGGAGCGGGTCCCGGGGCACAAGGTGAGACCCTCGAGAAGAAGAAGAGAATCATGTCTATTTACGTTTGACTGGAACCGCTGAACACTGGACAACATCCCAACTTTAGACGGTTACAACCTGATGAACTCGTCACCTTTGATAATCCCGCCCTGTGTGTGAGTCCGAGGTGATCTGGTGTCGTTGCTCTGCTCCGTCAGTACGTCCTGGCCGTCGGCAGCTCCGCTGAGCCTCTGGAGACGGTTTGATGGGAGCGTGAAGAAGTCTGGAAGCTCCCGTTCCTTCACGCCTCTGTTGTTGTTTGTTTACAGCGGTTGTCGAGGTCGGGTCAACACGGCGGTGATTGGATGAGACGCCCGGGCAGGACGCTCCGTGTCTCGGCTAAAGCCGTGTGTCAGATACCCGAGAACTCAAAGTGAAAATGTCATATTGGAACAAAGCATTCCTGACCGAAGACGCCCAGAGAAGGAAGGGAGAGTCACGTGTAACTGCACATTTATTCATGGTGTGATGGTACATTATGATCATAATCCCACAAAGACACACACACACACACACACACACCAATCTCTGCATTGCTTTGTGCTGATTGGCTGACCTCGTGTGAGGAGGCGGGGTCTGAATCTGTCACTGTCTGTCCTTTTGTCACGCTCAATGTTCCTCATGATTAATCTGTTTACTTTGTTGATATTATTATTATTATTAATCCCAGAGGTCAGAGCGTGTTCAAACGGTTCGTACGGGAGTTGAAGAAGACGAGTCTCTTCCTCACTTTCCTGCTTGACCCCGACGACGTTTAAAAAACACTTCTCGATGTTTTCCGATGCGCGGCGCGGGGCAGGTTGTTCTGGCTCCGTCAGTTTTACGTTAAAAACGTTTAAATGTCGCTCATCTGACTTTTTCTCTCACGACGATCCGACTTTGAAAACGTTCCCGAGACGTCAACTTTAAAAAAACAGACGCAAAACGAAGCACCTGCTTCTGTTTTCACCTGTGCAGGTGTTTACTGTTGTTGTTGTTGTTCCTCCGTGACACTCGGAGCATCACCGTAAAGACCCCGTGGGGCGACGTCTACCTGAGCAGACGACAACGCGCCGCCATGTTGAGAGCGCGGAGGCAACGGACGAGCTCTGAATTCCGGATTATAAAACGAATAAATAACCTTTTTTAAAATATATTTGTAACACGAGAGCTTAATCCCACTCCCGACTTCTTCCGTTTTCATAACTCTACACTTTATTATTTTTATTTTTTAATGTGTATTTAAAGAATGGTCAAGGATTCCTGTGCTTTTATTGTGAAAGACGTGACCTGGTGCTTGTACCACATCCTTGTTCTTGTCTCCTCCATGTTGCAGACGTGTAAATAGTTCTGTGATCTCTTCTTCTTCTCTTTCAAAGTGGAGGGGAAGAATTAAATAAACAGTTTTTATATGATTCTATATTGAAGAAGCATATTTTTGGATGTCTCTGTTTCCTGATCCAGGATTGAGTCGGTGATTATTGAGGATGACGTTTGGAAATTAAAGGTTGAGTTTTATACAGTATTTATAATACTATTTAATAATAATAATTGTTTGATATTCATATTAATCAGAAAATCAAATGTACCGATAAAAAAGCATACATTATGTACATTTTATTAATAAGCACGATGTATTCATCCAGATTTAAAATTCCATTAACCCACACAGGGTTGAGTCTAAATAGCTTCCCTTGAGGGACGTGAGAGAAGTGATTAGTTTACTCCAACAGGAGAGATGATCAGAGGAGCAGAGTTTATACCATCATAATTAAGACCAGGATCGAAGAATGGGAGGAGTTTCTCCTTGAAGGAGCAGCCAGTAAAGGAGTAGATGAGAGCTGCAGCTTCTACGTCATAGAAGGAGACCAGACCCTCCTCATAGTCCACAAACACCCCCACCTTCTGAGGGACAGACCTCAGGGGGAGAACAACTGGAGGGTCATCAAGAGCTTTATACTCATTTCCATTTGACAACCATAAAGTCCAGTAACCGTTCTGAGGACTCGGTGTGATGAGTCCCTTCCTGTTGGCCGACTCTCTGGCCACTCCTAAAATCCATTCAGTCTTTTGTTTAACTTGAACCTCATAATAAAGTTTTTCTGAAGAGAACTTCTGTGTTCCTAAAACACAGGGACAAGAAGAGAACCTCTGTGGATTGTCGGGGAGACGTGGCTGCTGTACCCGAGCATGTTTCACTTGTTTCCCGTCATCAGACAGGATGAGGTCATGATGAGCTGTTTCAGGATCAAGAGTCACGTCCACTGCAAACTTCTGGAGCCTCTTCATCTCAACTTCAGCAACCAGCGTCTTCATCATGTTACTGAGCGTCTCCTCCAGCTGAGACACAGCTCTCCTCACAGTCCCCTCATGTGATGCTGGAGGAACACTGACCTGAGACCAGTCCTTGGTGGGTGGTGGATGGTGGATGTTGAGGGACTGGACACTCTGGAGGAGGTGGAGGTGGTCTTCAGAGACGGAGAGCTTCTCCACCTCAGTGCTCCTCTTCATCAGATCAGAGATCTCCTGTTCCATCTCTCTGATGGCGTCTTCAGCCTGTTTCTTGGTGCTTCTCTGCTTCTCTTCTATCGTAGTGATGAGCTCGTTCAGTTTTCTCCACAGACTCCTTCAGACCAGTGAAGACCTGAACACCTTCTGCTTTCTCTCGGTCTGCATCTTCCTCACTGAGCTTCACGTTGTGTTGGACCTCCTGAATCTTCAGTCTCTTCTGGATCATCTCCTGAGTTTCAGCCTCTGTCTTCTGCAGCTCCACCTTCTTTCCTTCACATTCTTGTTTCAGAGGAACAACATTGTGCATCTTGTGGTCCAACACAGTGCAGAGCATGCAGACACACGTCTGGTCGGTCCTACAGAACAGCTCCAGAGGTTTATCGTGCTTCAGACACATCCTGTCTTCCAGGTTCTCCACAGGGTCCATCAGCTGATGTCTCTTCAGGCGTGAAGCTGTCAGGTGAGGCTCCAGGTGAGTCTCACAGTAGGAGGCCAGACACACCAGGCAGGACTTCAGGGCCTTCAGTTTGGTTCCAGTGCAGACGTCACAGGGAACTTCTCCTGGTCTGGACTCTTGTTGCTCTGAGCTGCTGCTGCTGGCTTTCTGCTGAGTCGACTGTCTGAACTGAGAAACCATCTCAGACATGAAGGTGTTGACGAGCAGCTCAGGTCTTGAGAAGAAAACCTTTTTACACAGTGGACACATGTTCCAGTTGTTGGTATTCCAGTAATCATTGATGCACTTTTTGCAGAAGTTGTGTCCACATGGTGTTGTGACTGGATCAGTGAACACATCCAGACAGACGGAGCACAGGAACTGGTCTTCAGACAGCAGAAGGTTTGCAGAAGCCATCTACACACATTGAGGAAGAAAAGAAGAACATTCTATTCAAAATAGAATTCAATTATTTGTTGAAATAAATAATTTCTGTTTCAAGGCGGGCTCTCAACAGAGACTGCCCTCCTCGTTGTCTCTGAGCAGCCTTCACACTGCTAGAGCAGCTTCTCTCTCCTCTGTCCTTATCCTTCTAGACCTTTCTGATGCATTTGACACAGTGGACCACCAGATCCTCATGTCCTCCCTTCAGGACCTGGTATCTCAGGTTCTGCTCTCTCCCTCTTCTCATCCTACCTCAACGACCGCACTCACCAGGTAACCTGGAGAGGAGTCTGAACCTTGTCCTCTCACTAGTGGGGTACCTCAGGGCTCCGTCCTGGATCCCCTCCTCTTCTCTATGAACACCAACTCTCTAGGCCAGTGGTCGCCAACCCGTCGATCGGTCGATCTCGGAGACGTTGCCTGTCGATCCCCAAAATAAAATGAAATAAATTCAGAAACACATTGTTCCTTGTTTTGAACATTTTCTGAGGTGTCTTCTGAAACATTTCATTCTGACTGGAAGATTGGCGTCAGAAACATCTCCGCCTGATTCATGACGCCTGAAAGCGGGTTCTCTGACAGCCGTGTTGTCAGCTGTGCTCGTTAGAGGGCGTACCACTACAGGTGTGGGCGCAGGGAAATGCAGAAAGACCTTTATTGATAACTCACATATTACTAGGGCTGTGAGACGATTCAAATTTTTAATCAGGTTAATCACAGGGTTTCTGTGGATTAATCATGATTAATCACATATTACCGATATTCGGTATATTTTGTGAGAACAGAGATTCATGACAAAAACGGATATATACATTTATACATTCTTCTATACAATGGTGCTGCAACTCAGCAGTTATTTAGCAGTTTTCTTCCATATGGAACATTAATACATCTTCATCCTAAACAGAATGTTTAACCCTCCTGTTACCTTCCGGGTCAATTTGACCACATTCAATGTTTAATGTCGGTGTTCTTTGGGGTCAATTTGACCCCAGGCTCCTTTTCACTGTGTCAAATATATCAGAAATATCAACTTTTTATATATTTAATGGGCTATTTAGGGTAGTCAACAAACAAACATAAAGTACCTCACACTTAAACTTGGGAAATATTAATTCTAATAATTTTCTGGGTTTTAATTGCTGGGGTCAAATTGAGGGTAAAATATGTTAGTACATGTAAAGGTAACAGGAGGTTAAACAGAACATTTTTCTCTTGTTTGTCAACCATTAACTCCACCATGATACAATCTAAAGGCCTCTAGTCTTCCTCTAGCAGCTGCTGAGACAAACTGACTGTGTGGAGTTTTCTTCATGAACTGGGCCGTGATGAAAGGGACGGGGGGACACCGCTGCAAAGCTGAAACCTCACCCGGACAGGTGGACAGATTGACAAGTGACTTTTGTTTTGCTTTGTCCAGATCGCACGGAGGCTCTGTATGGCAGGCGAGTCGCGAATCGATAAGTGTAGCATGCGCGAAGAGACAGAAATGACATGCTGCTGTGGAGATACGATCAACAGCAGGCGTTGGTTTAATAAAAGAACAAAAGGCGTGCTCTAGAGAACATGTCAGGGCGGGCCAATCTTTTTAATGTCATCGATCTACAGGCACTCGCGCGCGATTGGCAGGTCGCGATCGACTGGCAGGTCGCGATCGGCGACGGTTGAGACCCCTGAATCTACAGGAAGTTAAAGTCGAAACAAGGTTGTTGGCGGGGAGGTGCAAGTCACTTTGGCGGAGATCGGAGTCGTGTTAACGCGACACGTGAGACAGAATGACACGCTGCTGGTTCGAGACGACCAACAACAAACGGATTGGAAGCTCATTCTGCGCATGCGTTAAATGCGTTAAAAAAAATAACTAGTTAAACCTGTAATTTAATTAACTGAGTTAATGCGTTTTTCACAGCACTAATATTACACAACCTCAAAGTACACCCACATAAAACTAAGTCATCAATAAATACATGTTGAAATGCCTTTGTACCTTCGTACATGTTTACGTTCTGGCATTAACGGGAGGTTCGCCTCACTCTTGCGACAGCCGAATTCTTGGCGACTTGCCAGGTCTTACCTCCGTGAGTTGGGCTTTTCTGCTTTTGCCCATCACAACAAAGCTCAACATTGAGCTTTTTTTTCCTTGTCTGATGGAGCAATCTGGTTTACTTGAAAGTGATTGCAATTGCATTTATTCTATTATTTGAAAAAGCATAGATGCATAGATGCAGAGTTCAGTCACAGCCATCACACTGACTGGAGTCACATGACTTGATGGCATTATGATGAGAGCTGAACTTACATGAGTTGCACTGACTGATCATGTTGTCAGTGTTGTGTTGTAATGTAAATAAATACAACATTTATATTGGTAGTTCATCCAGCTGCTCATTGCAAATGTGTTTTTTCTTGTTCATATATTGTGCGGTTAACAAATATCTTACTTGTTATATTACACTTAAATTCTGTGTTTCCTGGTCACATCAATTTGAACGCTGGACCAAAATGACAATTAGGCCAAATAAAAAGTCATGAGTCCAGTCTGGACCGTCGTTTTCTCTCAACGCCTCAATAGGTAGATCTTGCCGGTCATGAAGGCGGAGGTCAGGGATCTTGGGCTCAAAAAGGTTGGTGACCACTGCTCTAGGCTGTGTCATTTGCTCACCCTTCCCAAACATTGGTACTTGCGTAGCGAGCTGCAAACAGATCGGGTCTACGTCCAGGACTTGGTCAAACCTTACACCCCACCCCGTTCACTCCACTCAGCATCTACCAATCGGCTTGTTCCTCCGAGCTAAACACTCAACAAAGTCACGACTGTTTTGCTGTCGGCTCCTCATTGGTGAAACAAGCTCCCAAGATGACATCAGGACAGAGTTGTCTCTAAATCTCCCCAATCGTCTACCGCAGAACACTTCTTTTCCGACTATATCTTCATTAAAAAAAGGATAGCATGTTAGTACTTATTGTAAGTCGCTGGATAAAAGTGTCAGCTAAATTAAATGTAAGGTAAAAGCTTTTAACTTTGACATAAAACCAAGATCAAAGTCGTGCCGACACTCAACCTCGCTCCTCTTGCAAAGCAGCACAGAATAGTCCAAAGTGAGTTAAAGACAGCTCTGACAACAAGCTCTGCTTACTGATGACTAACGCATCCACATTTCCTCCAGCTGCTTCCGCAATAAAAGCCTTAAACTATTGTTGTGAAACTACTAGAGGAAATGAAGTGATCAATGAAGTAACAAAAGCAGGAAAGTCAGAGTGAGACTAAACTAAAACCACAGATTCAGTTACTAGTTACTAAAATCATCCTGAGACAGTTTCAGATGGACTTGTAAGAACTGTAAAAATAATATTTATTTTAAAAAGTCTTGTTTTGCTTGTAAACATCTTTTATTATGAAAGTCACAGAATACAATTTATTTGTCATGAAACAACTTCTGTCAACCAGGCTTTACTTTTCTGGATCTTTCTTCTGGACGTGGAAATAAATGTCTTAGATTTAACAAAGATTTGAATTGATATTGTACATATGTGTCATGATGCAGAGTTTAAGAGATTAATGTGTTTATATATAACGGGATACATTTAATAATGACATGTAAATCAATCACCACAGTAAACAGTAAGATGTCAAGTTCAACTGCATGATATGAAGACAAGATATGTACATTTATTCTCTTCAATGAAGAAAATCATTACAATAACCAAAGAGAGTGATTAGTTTACTCCAACAGGAGAGATGATCAGAGGAGCAGAGTTTATACCATCATAATTAAGACCAGGACTGAAGTATGGGAGGAGTTTCTCCTTGAAGGAGCAGCCAGTAAAGGAGCAGATGAGAGCTGCAGCTTCTACGTCATAGAAGGAGACCAGACCCTCCTCATAGTCCACAAACACCCCCACCTTCTGAGGCCCAGACTTCAGGGAGAGAAGAACTGGAGGACCAGCAAGAGCTTTATACTCGTTTCCGCTTGTTAACCATATAGTCCAGATACCATCTTCAGGACTCCATGTGATCTCTTCTTTCCTGTTGATCGACTCTCTGGTCACTCCTAAAGTCCATTCAGTTTTTCCTTTAACTTGAACCTCAAAGTAAAATCTGCCTGAAGAGAAACTTTGCTTTGCTAAGACACAAATACAAGTAGAACCTCTGGGTTGTTTGGGAGATTCTTCACATCAGTATCATTCACTTGTTTCCTGTCATCAGACAGGATGAGTTGATGATGAGCTGTTTCAGGATCAAGAGTCAAGTCCACTGCAAACTTCTGGACCCTCTTCATCTCAACTTCAACCAGCGTCTTCATCATGTTCCTGAGCGTCTCCTCCAGCTGAGACACAGCTCTCCTCACAGTCCCCTCATGTGATGCTGGAGGAACACTGACCTGAGACCAGTCCTTGGTGGGTGGTGGATGGTGGATGTTGAGGGACTGGACACTCTGGAGGACGTGGAGGTGGTCTTCAGAGAGGGAGAGCTTCTCCACCTCAGTGCTCCTCTTCATCAGATCAGAGATCTCCTGTTCCATCTCTCTGATGGCGTCTTCAGCCTGTTTCTTGGTGCTTCTCTGCTTCTCTTCTATCGTAGTGATGAGCTCCTTCAGTTTCCTCTCCACAGACTCCTTCAGACCAGTGAAGACCTGAACACCTTCTGCTTTCTCTCGGTCTGCATCTTCCTCACTGAGCTTCACGTTGTGTTGGACCTCCTGAATCTTCAGTCGTCTCTTCTGGATCATCTCCTGAGTTTCAGCCTCTGTCTTCTGCAGCTCCACCTTCTTTCCTTCACATTCTTGTTTCAGAGGAACAACATTGTGCATCTTGTGGTCCAACACAGTGCAGAGCATGCAGACACACGTCTGGTCGGTCCTACAGAACAGCTCCAGAGGTTTATCGTGCTTCAGACACATCCTGTCTTCCAGGTTCTCCACAGGGTCCATCAGCTGATGTCTCTTCAGGCGTGAAGCTGTCAGGTGAGGCTCCAGGTGAGTCTCACAGTAGGAGACCAGACACACCAGGCAGGACTTCAGGGCCTTCAGTTTGGTTCCAGTGCAGACGTCACAGGGAACTTCTCCTGGTCTGGACTCTTGTTGCTTTGAGCTGCTGCTTCTTCTGGCTTTTTGTTCAGCAAACTGTCTGAACTGAGAAACCATCCCAGAGAACAAAGTGTTGACGAGCAGCTCAGGTCTTGAGAAGAAAACCTTTGTACACATCGGACACATGTTCTGGTTGTTGGTATTCCAGTAATCATTGATGCAGTTTTTGCAGAAGTTGTGTCCACATGGTGTTGTGACTGGATCAGTGAACACATCCAGACAGACGGAGCACAGGAACTGATCTTCAGACGGCAGAAAGTTTGCAGAAGCCATATCTACACACATTGAGGAAGAAAAGAACATTATATTAAAAATAGTTTCATTATTTGTTGAAAAGGGGAAAAAAACGGTGTAATTATTTGTATGTCTTTTAATTAAGAAACAAGATCAAAGTCGTGCCGACAGACTCAACCTCGCTCCTCTTGCAAAGGAGCACAGAATAAGTCAAAAGTGAGTTAAAGAACAGCAGAAATAATGAAGAAATAATGAGTTGTGCACCTACTTTCGAGATGCCTTTACTGTTTATATTTCAGGAAATGCTGGGACCACTAATGATCCGTGTATTCTATAGAGTGCCATCAAAGGTTGCATAAGGATTACAGCAATCTCATGTTCTTCGCATCTGAATAAAACTAGATTAGGCCAAAAGAATGAATATGTGACTACTCTAAAAATGTTGAAGAATGAATAAGCAAAATACTGTGTGCAGGTTTTTGCGTGTCTACCCGTATATATATAATATATTTTTTGTATGGTTTTTGTCTGAGTATCTTTGTATATGTACAGTGTGTTCATCTTTTCTTTTGCATATATTTCGAAAACCAATAAAAGATTTGAGCACAAAAACAAGAGGCCCAATGCAGCCAATCGGATCAAGCAAGAGGCTCAATGCAGCCAATCGGATCAAGCAAGAGGCCGAAGGCAGCCAATCGGATCAAGCAGGAGGCGGGCTCTCCTTCCTGTTTTCTTGTGGTATGAACGGCGGGAAATTCAAAAGTAAAAGGCAATCCCCGACGAGACACTCATATTAGCGGTATAACCGCCGCTTTTATGGGGCGTTCTCCTCCTCTTCATCCCACAACACAGCAAGAGCGCGACGGCTGCTTGACTCCATTTTGTAAATGAAGTTGTATCGCATAGAGCGCGCGCACTCCACAGGCACGTTTTTACCACGGCGCGTTTGAAGCGGCTGGTGTGATCGAGCCCTAAAGCTAAGGTGTTGCGTTAATCCTGGTGGTTACAGGTGTAAATATAATCAGATGTACTCACCAGTGTTTGTAAGAGACTCTGATGAAGTCACTTTGAATTGAGAGAAAAGCAGAGACTCGTCTCCGCTGCAGTGTTTCTGCCGGACCAACGTGTGGTTTCCGGGGTGTGACGCAGCAGCTCTCCTCCTCAGGGTGGCTCCGCCTCTTACCTGCAGCTCTGTGGGTGTAAACCTCACCTTCACCTCCCTGAGACTCACACAGTCGTCTGGCCTTTTGCCTCCTTTGTTTTAAATCCGGTGAGATATAATTAGATTTTTTTACCAGTTATTACAAATCACGATACACATCATAAATACATAAAAGTGACTCAGATTAACTACTTGGAACATTTGAACCTTCCACAAATAAATGAGAAACCACAACAACAACAACAACAACAGGCTTTTCATAAGCCAATTACATTCACAGAGAGACAGGAAGCTATCGATGACATCCCATAGTGAAGCAGATGGCTTTCCTCCAGAAATATATTCAGACTGTAAAGATATTTGTATTCCTCTCTGAAGTAAAATGTACAGATACTCCTCGTTGAATCAAAAACTACCTGAATCAACACAGCAGCTGCTATTACCTTCATACCAAAGCCAGGTACAAACCCAGAGGAGCCGTCCTCATCCAGACCAATTAGTTTACAATGTGTAGAAAACTAAAGGGAGTGGGGATACTCACGAGCCCCGGCTGACATGGACTGCATTACTCAGGCCTTGTGGTCAACAACTCCTTTATTTGAGTTCTTTACAATCATGTTTACAGGTTTCTTTGGTTCATAAGTCATCTCAACAATATTCACAAAACAAATTAAAGTGACGACATATTTATTTATTCTCTTTATTAACGTGAATCACACAATAAAACATCCTGTATTCTGTAAACATTATATAAATGTAGTAGGCCTCAATCTTAATGAAGCTCCATGACAACAAAACTATTAATCAATGTTTCCTGTGTGAACATCAGACAGACCAAATTTAGCTGATTTACTCAAAGTCAAACTTCAGCTTCATGTATTTGGTGTCTTTAACGTCAAGTTCAACTGCATCATATTCACACAACATATGTACATTTATTCTCTTCAATGAATAAAATTAGAGATGCACCGATCAGGTTTTTTGTGCCGATCACCGATCACTGAAATCAGTATCTGCCGATCCGATAATACCGATCACCGATCACGGTGTCGATTGAAGCATTCTATTTATTGTGTAGCATTATTGCCTAGGACTATGAGGAAATACATATATAAAGCACCTCAAACATGAAAGAAATTACAGATTTCTTTAAACATTTAGGACTTTTACTTTGAAAAATGTCCTAATTGATCCATTACAATTGTTTGATTGCTATTGTAGGGGATTTCAGATATGTATGGAACACATCTGCATTATTCATTTCCTGGAACTCTTGGGGAAATCTATATACAGGACTTTTTTTAACATGCAAAAGTCTGACTTATTTTTATAAACTCTTCCTTGGTACAGTAAAAATGTTTTAATGTGAGCATAATTTAAGCTAAATCTCAGAAACGATCTATAAAGATACAACAACAGTTCATTGTTTACTTTGATATGCTAGTGCAGTGGTTCTCAACCTTTTTTCAGTGATGTACCCTCTGTGAAATACTTTTCAGCCAAGTACCCCCTAACCAGCGCAAATAATCTTTGGTAAAAAAAAAGTAGTAATACACAGCACTGTGCCATCAGTGTCGGATTTATTAAACTGTCAACAATGAACATTGCATTAAACTGAATGCTTTAGCATTTACATTTTAATGAGAAACTTGTGCTTGTGCTTCACTGAGGATCTTTGTCAGTCTTGGTGGCAGGGAGGCCACTGCTGTGATGAAGCTCTTCTCCAGGCACAGTCTGTTTCTTTGCTTTGTTTTGATCACAGTCATTGCAGAGAAGGAGGCCTCACATAAATATGTGGAGGCAAAGGGCAGTAGCTGCTCCAAAGCTTTCTGTCCCAGGTCAGGGTGCTCCTGCTTCACACACACCCAAAACTGTGTGAGTGTGGATGTGGCAAACTTCATCTGGGCCATGGTCAGATGACACTTCCAGGAGTTTTTCCTGATAAGTGACAGGTAGCTTCTGTTTGCTTCAGACAAGAGAAATGGGTTTCTCACCCAATCCAGCTGTACAGATTTATCCTCCAGGTCAGGAAAGTAGGAATGAAAATCTTTAATCACGTTGGTCAAATGTCCCACAATGACCGACTTGACTGGAGCTCTGTCCACATCCTCACGAGAGAAAAGCATCCACCTGGGAAAGCAGGTGAAATCTCCCTCTGCAGAGGACCTTCTCCACAGCTCTGCTTTCTTCAGGAAGCCACCCACCTTGTCATACATGTTTAACATGCTGGTCTCCTTGCCCTGCAGAGACACATTCAGTTCGTTCAGTTTGCTGAATATATCTGCCAGATAGCACAGCTTTGCAAGCCAGTCTGTGTCCTGGAACAAGGTGGCATGGGGAGACCTGTGCTCGATCAGAAAGGTGTGTACTTCAGATCCTAATTCCAACAGCCGGTTGAGTATTCTCCCTCGAGAGAGCCAGCGTACTTCTGTGTGCAGCAGCAGTGTTGTGTGTTCAGCTCCCATGTTTTCAGAGGCGGCGAAACAGGCGTGCATTGCATAGCCTTGACTTTATGAAGTTGATCACTTTGACGCTGTCGTTCAAAACGTCATGTAACACAGGGCTCATTTTCTTGCACGCCAACGCTTCCCTGTGTATGACACAGTGAGTCCACTTCATGTCGGGGTTTTCTTTTTTAATGCGCTATGAGTCCTCTCGCGCTGCCCGTCATTGAGGCCGCTGCGTCCGTGCAGATGCTGCGGCAGGATTTCCAGCTCATGCCGTTTTCACAGAAGAAGCTGTTAACAACATCAAAAATGTCCTCTCCTGTTGTTCTTCCCTCCAACGTTTTGCAGAATAGAATGTGCTCATAAATGTCGTCAGTATCGATGTATCTTACAAAAGCAACAAGTTGTGCATTTCCACTGACATCTGTAGATTCATCCAGCTGGAGTGAAAAAGAGTCGCTAATTTTCCCCACAACTTGCTCGATGTCTGTTCCCATTTTGTCTATTCTGCGGCAGACAGAGTCATTTGACAAAGGCACAGTCTTTAACTTCTCCGCTGCGTTTGTGTCCAGCATGTCTCAGCCAGCACAACAGCGGCAGGAAGGAGCAGGTCTTCGGCGATGGTGTGTGGTTTCTTGGCTTTAGCTATGAGCAAAGACACCGCATAAGATGCCTCCAGGGCTTTGGCTGATGTCGTGGAGGCTTTACGCATTGTTTCTTGAGATGACCGGAATTCAGAGAGTTTCCTCTTGAAAAATGCAGGTGGCTTACCAGCGTAATTTGCATGTTTTGTCTTGAGATGGCGCTCAAGATGGGCTGGCTTCATGCTACTGTTGGCTCACCTCTCCCCACAGAAGAAACACAACGGCTTGGGTGGGTTGCAACTCGTGGACGTAAATCCCATTAAAACATAGTCGTCGGAAAACTGACAGGATTTTGCCGGCTCTGGTTTGGCCTTCTTTGGCACTTGTCCCTCCGTGTTTTCAGCAGCATTGCTGCTCCGCTTCAACCACGACTTCATTATTTGAGTTTAAATGCCGGCAGTGATAGACGGGTCATGACCGTTAGCGTGTGCCACGTTGGGTCAAACCATCCTGATATGGGGGAGACTGGGTTTTTAGGATAATTTAATTAAATTGCCTACTTAATATACAATTCAGTTTATGAACTTACACTTGTGTTTTATTGAATATGTATTCGTGCTGTGAAAAATAATGCGTTCTGATTAAATTACAGGATTAATTAGTTAATTTTTTTAGCGCATTTAACGCATGCGCAGAATGAGCTTCCAATACGTCTGTTGTTGGTCGTCTCTACAGCAGCATGTCATCTCTGTCTCTACGTGTCGCGTTAACACAACTCCGATCTCCGACTCCCCCCCCCCCCCCGTCAACAACTCTTCTCGCCAGCGCGCGCATCGCTCAGCCGCGCACACTTTTGAATGGATGCTAATTTTAAATAGATTTTTAAAAAATCTCACGTACCCCCAGAGGTACGCGGACCCCCATTTGAGAACCACTGCGCTAGTGTATGATTTGTCGACATCTTATTTTGAAAAACGGATGTTTCACGTGGTTCTTTCCGCTAACTTTGCAAAACCGGATGTTGTTACATAAATCCTTCCGCTAACTTTATCAAAAGCCTCGCGCTCAGGATCGAATGTGTTTACCGTGAGCATCAGTCTCTAGGGGCAGACATGTGAGAGTCGGCTGAGTCGACCCAGAGATTCAACTCGGGGGACGGGGACGCCGCTCGGTGGTGAGGATCCCCTCTGACCTCTCACTCTGCGGCCCTTTTGACACAGTGGACACATGTTCTGGTTGTTGGTATTCCAGTAATGATTGATGCACTTTTTGCAGAAGTTGTGTCCACATGGTGTTGTGACTGGATCAGTGAACACATCCAGACAGACGGAGCACAGGAACTGATCTTCAGACAGCAGAAGGTTTGCAGAAGCCATCTCTACACACATTGAGGAAGAAAAGAAGAACATTTGATTAAAAATAGAATTCAATTATTTGTAGAAAAGGAAAAATAATTTCTGGTTTCAAGGCGGGCCTCTCAACAGAGACTGCCCTCCTCGTTGTCTCTGAGCAGCTTCACACTGCTAGAGCAGCCTCTCTCTCCTCTGTCCTTATCCTTCTAGACCTTTCTGCTGCATTTGACACAGTGGACCACCAGATCCTCATGTCCTCCCTTCAGGACCTGGTATCTCAGGTTCTGCTCTCTCCCTCTTCTCATCCTACCTCAACGACCGCACTCACCAGGTAACCTGGAGAGGAGTTGTGTCTGAACCTTGTCCTCTCACTAGTGGGGTACCTCAGGGCTCCGTCCTGGATCCCCTCCTCTTCTCTTTTTACACCAACTCTCTCAGCTCTGGCGTTTCCTACCATAGCTATGCTGATGACACCAACTGTGGGCGTCTCTCAGTGGAGATCCAGACACCACCTGAAAATGATCCCTGACGAGACTGAACTACTTCTCCTTCCAGGTAAAGACTCTCCCACCCACAGCCTGACTATTACGCGTCTTCATCACACCTGAGACTGAGGAGGACTTCATCAAGGGGAGGACACGTCAACACGAGACCTTCTGTCCCCAGGAGACCAGAAACACGCCATCACTACGGTGAGTGAGAACCAGTGGCGGTGCGTCCATAGAGGGCGCTAGGGCGCCCCTCTTACAATTTTGAGATGAAAAAAAAAAAGAAGAAAAGAATATAATATATACTGTCAAAAAACATTATATACCAAATCATTTAAATAGTAAATATACCGTGTTGACGCGCTAAATGTGTGTGGGAGACAGTCAGCCTGTCAACAACCACTTCATTTAAATGTGACATAAATAATATATCGCCACTCATTATCCCGGAGAGAAGCCCCGCCCCATTTTCGGTGCACCGGCCAAATGTGTGTGTGCGGCAGCGAGCAAACATTTCACGGTCGTTTCGGCAAGGACGGCTTCTCATTGGCGGATGAAACGTGAATCTTGGGGCGCAAAAATGTGCGCCCTGGCCAATCACATCGTTTCTTACTTCACGTGACTGGACTATTCGGCCAATCAGAGACCGGTATCATTCCCTCAGCCCAGAAAGCAGTGTTGCCAGGTCCGCTGTTTTCCTGCGGAATTGGGCTACTTTTGAAGTGTTGCAGCGGGTTGAATTTTTTGTCCGCTGGTTCGGGTAGACCTATTTTGCATGCAAATTACATGAATATCTTTAAATAAAAATTCATATTTTAAATGAAATAATTTATTTAGACCCAAATCCTACCAAACTGACTCCAGATCAGCACGTACACACATGGACATGGGACACGCCCACATACACACACTTTAAAAGCAGTGTATATGGTTTGGCACGGGCATATTTTGAGTTCTGATATTGGGCTGGTTTTATTGGCCATTGAGCTGGTTTTGTCACACAGACCTGGCAACCCTGCCAGAAAGCTCCACAGAGCTGCTGTGCGAGCAGGTAGCTAACGGAGCTGTTAGCTGGAGGCTCAGTGAGTAATGCGCTGTTTAGTTTCTCCTGTCTGTTGTTCCAAAGTCCTGAGACTGAAACTCTCTGGACTACAACGGGGTGAGGGATCTACAGAGCTTCAGACAAGTGTAAAGCACGAATCTTGCCGCAGTTATCTAGCTAACAGCATGAAGCTAACTCGCTAACAGCATGAAGCTAACCCTGTTTGCAGAGCAGAGCAGAGCAGCAGGAGACCGAACTGGCATCGAAAACACAACGAAGAAGTTCTGAAAAACAGACGCATTCCCTCCAGAATAATGGAAACAGGCTGGTTACAGAAATGATGACTTTAACCAGAGTTATTGAGACGTTTGCCAACTTTAAAGAGAGGAGGCTACTTGTCTTTACAGTAGTGGGTCTACGCTGTCACCCAATGTAACATGTGATCTTTCTGACTCTATTCTGCTCTGAACCTCTTTCATGTGAGGGTGAAACTTTTATTTTGCAAACCTCTGAAACCCAACCCAATGTTCCTTAAAGCTGCTCTGAACCTCTCATGCCCAAAGTTACAGTGTGTTGATAGTTGTTATTGGACAGTGTTGAGCACGCTGTGTTCTTGAAATAAAGCTTTGTTTTTTACAATATTCTACTCAAAACCTCTTTTCTTCTCATTGCTGAGTGATATTTAAACCGCGTCGCCCAAATGCGCCCCCCCCCACACAAAAAAAATTCACCAGCCGCCACTGGTGAGAACTAGTAGTAACTATTTCTGACAACATCTCTGACAACAAAGCTCTGCCTACTGATGACTAACACATCACATTTCCTCCAGCTGCTTCACAATAAAAGCCATAAACTCTTATTGTGAAACTACTAGAGGAAATAGAGGAAGTGATCAATGAACAGTAACAAAAGCAGGAAAGTCAGAGAGACTAAACTGAAAACCACAGATTCAGTTATTAGTTACTAAAGTCCTCCTGAGACAGTTTACAGCAGTTAAAGTGAGTTTCTGTGTCGTGGGACTGTGGACAGACAGCCATAGTTATATTGTTAATAATTCATCAGGTATGAAGCGATAAGAGAGGAACTTCCTGCCCGAGTAAAGCTAAAGTGTTGTGTTAATCCTGGTGATCACAGGTGTGAATATGATCAGATGTACTCACCAGTGTTTGGAAGAGACTCTGTTGAGTAGTTGAGAAAAACCTGAAGACGTCACTTTGAATCGTCTCTGAGAGAAAAGCAGAGACTCGTCTCGACTGCAGCAGGGCTCTCAAGTCTCACGCATTGAGCGTGAGACTCACGCAATTCGGTCTTATCTCACGCACTCCCGCCACACATCGAATTCCTCACGCTGAAAAAACCTCTCGGCTATTTAATGCTTGAATGCAGGGGTGATCAATACGTCGATCGATTGGTCCGCTGCAGAGCTCCGACGCCGGTGTTACGGTTCAACCTGAGTCCCTGTTAACTGGCGACCTTCGGTCGAATGCGTCTGTTGTTGTCGTAGTTACGGCAGATGTTGATAATAGCAGGAGAACACGCAGCTGTCCTCGCGAATGCCGGATTGTTTAGTTCTACAATTCAATGAGAAAGCTTCTCGTGTCGTGTCTGGTCTGAACATACCGGAGGAGACGATGGAGAAGAGAAAGCGTCCAGCGACTTGAAGCGTCGCGTGTTGTTTATGGTTGAAACAGGAAGTTAGCAAACTGCCCTTCCTTTGAAATACATTTGGTCAAATAAATAAACACTTAATCAACATACAATTGGGAGTCTGTTTTGTGCAAACATGTATCACGTAGCATAACTCTGTAGTACAAAAACCACAACAACAACAAATATATAAGGATGTTACGGGATTCGAACTCATGTCTTTGGGAGGAAAAAAGTTTAACTGACGGGGATCTTACCACTAGGCCAAGAGCGACACGTTTTACTCTGTTCGCACAATTAAATAACCTGCACTGCGGTCACTGGTCACCACGAAAGGCAGAGAACCACCAGATCAACTTGTGACCAACACACTGCCGACCACCATGGAGCATGTTGACGTGAACGAAGGAGCACTCGACAATAGTGATGGCTTCTCATGGCTTCTCAAACTGCTGATTAATGTCCTCTCTGCAGGACATAGAGACGTGTCAGCTGTCAGGGATTGAACCGCTTAAACCAAAGTTACTTTAAAGGAATAGTTAAAAATGTTATAAAGAAAACAAAGTGTGTCTTTGAAGTGGACTTGTGTGCTTCAACTGTCTCTTTGTTTTTAATAAAACGTTGATAGTTTGGACTCTGACTGTTTGTGTCGCAGGGCGGAGAAAGCAGAAGGCAACCTGAGAGACAAAGCGCAGGGCAAAGCTCACACCTGTTGAACTCTTCCTGACGTCACCTGTCCATCAACTCATAACTATTTATTGTCTGCTGCTTCTTCTCGTTGAAAACACGTTCAAGCTAAATAACTGTGATTTGCATCAAGTTATAATTGTGCCACTTTCAACCCTCAAGTTGTTGCGTTGCCGGTCTGGAATCCCACAATGCATTGCGGTCCCCTGGTGTCCAATGAAAACACTCCGTCAAACGTTGCGCTGCATTCTTTGGGTCTGTGTTTCTGTCTTATGGACTTTGTGGAAATGAAGAGAAAATAGTCAATTGTTTAAATTTTTGCAGCTTGTTTTATGTTTTTAATTGTATGGCTTGTGCTGGTTGTTAATTTTTCATTCACGAGAACATTCACACACCCTGACACACACTCGCACACATGAGATCATTCACACACTCACTTACACCCTCACTCACACACACTCAAACAAGATCATTCATTCACACACACACGCTCAAACACTCAAACACACTCACACATTCACAGATTCACACACTATCACACACACACACACAAGATAATTCACACTCACACGCTCACTCACACACACTCACACAAGATCATTCAATCACACACACACAGGGCTGGATAGGCCATCTGGCATACCGGGCAAATGCCCGCTGGGCCGCGGTAGTTTTGGGCCGAGCCGGCCGGCCGGTCCAAAAAAGAAATTAAAATATTTTTTTTTTTTTGTGGACCGCCGCGAAATATCATGCCCGCCGAAAGCTACCATCGAATGGCCCATAAATCGGGGACAGCGGCCCATTGGTCCATTTTATATACAGACACAGGGCTGGCCCAATCAACAGAGAGAGAGGTTGGGGGGTTTCGACGAGACCTCTGTCTGACTTTCGGTGCTGCTGAACCTGGATACTTGAGAGATGGAGGGGAAAAAAAGCACACAAAAACGGAAGGGAGGCTGGGAAAAATTATCGAGAAAAGAAAAAGAGACTCGAGGCAGATGCTGCCAAATGTGTCAACATTAGGGA
Source organism: Pseudoliparis swirei (assembly GCF_029220125.1). Classification (NCBI taxonomy): domain Eukaryota; kingdom Metazoa; phylum Chordata; class Actinopteri; order Perciformes; family Liparidae; genus Pseudoliparis; species Pseudoliparis swirei. The sequence continues at coordinate 804,273 of NW_026613262.1, read as the reverse complement.
CATGTTTGCTGCTGCTGCTCCACAAGTTTAATGTTAACGTTACCACAGCAACAGGTTGAAGAGGAGGCTGGCAGAGAGGAGCAGGAGCAGCAGGGTACAGATACAGAGGAAGCAGGGCCGAGTCAGCCTCTAACTTTAGTTGATCCGTAAGGAAAATATAGCTACAGACTATAGCTACAGCTGGCTGACGTTACTACACAGCTAGCTTAGGCGTGCACACTTGGCGGTTTTAAAATGAAAACTCCGGCGGAGCGCTTTTCAGGTAGAAAAGACGCTGGCAACATTTGTTACAAAAAGCAGCCGAGAGCGTCTTTTGTTGTCATAACAATGTTACTACAACATTTTCGCGATAGTACAAAACGTTAAACAGGTGAATAAGCGAACTACCCAAGACAACAACACTGTCAACATGTTTGAATTCATGCACATATGAATAATCAGTTGATGTGTTTGTCGTAATGCACTTGATGACAATATAATTAGCTAGCTAGCCAACCACACAAGCTAGCCAACCTACTTGCTACGCTAGCTACCTTTTAGCTTTTCAGCCGGACAGGTCTTGCTTGTGATTGGTCAGCTGTCAAAAAGTGCTTGACGTGGCGTGGGCGTTTTTTTTCTCTGAGAAGTTTACTTTTTTCCAACTGGAAAAGCCGCTCTGGGCTGCAGAAAAAACGCTACCGATGGTGGAGAAAAAGGCTCAGCACGGTCTACTCCATAGGATTATAGTAAAACGGACGCTGGCAGCTTAAAAATACCCATAGTGTGCACACACTGTTGTTGGGTGTCACATTTTCATATATGTTGAATGTTGTTTGTTTTAATGTGCGGAACTCAGGAAGAATAGCTGTCACCAAGATGGCAAATAAGTTAATGGGGATCCAATTCAACAAATAATCATCTTAGAGGGCTTATAAAGATGTCGATGTGTGATGCATGATGACTCCAGTGATGTCATTCAGTGACCTACAGTATGGCAACAAGAACAAAAAAGCTGCATTATTATTATTATTATTATTATTGCAAAACTAACAAACATACAAAGAGAATAGAACATGTATAGCCTACAAAGAGCCAATGTATACAGACAGCCACTATGTCAAATACAGTAGTACAAAGTAGGAGCAGATACTTATAGTTTTAATAGCTTTCTTATTGTTTTGGACCTTGTTAAGTTAAAGTTAGGCCTACTTGTAATCATCTCTCCTTGACTCTGTATGTCCAGGCAAGTCAAGCTGCAGTTGGAGTGGAGGCTAGAGGCGGAGCAGTGGAGGATGAAAACAATGAGGAAGAACAGGGTGTAGATTACTTTGCCCGTCCTGACCCTTCATTGAGGCAGGCTTTTTTAAACTACCATCCCAAACAAGAGGCTAAAAGCCCTGTTGTGAGGAAGGTGTTCACCAGAGATGGAAGTTGCAGGAAGTGGCTGACATACAGTGAGGGACGTCACAGTTTGTTTTGTTTTGTATGTCTGGCCTTCAGCAAGCCAACTGACCATAGCATTTTCACAAGTGGAATGTCCGATTGGCGCCATGTCCACCAGAGAATCGAAGAGCACAAAAAAAGCTCTGCACACAGAAATTGTGCAGAAGCTTATTTTCTAAATTGCTCAAAAGCAGACATTGAGCAACTGCTTGGGGGGCAACAGATGACAGCACACAGGGATCAAGAAGTCAAGAAAAGGCGTCAGGTTTTGGAACGGGTAGTTGAAGTTGTCAAAGTTATAGGGAAGAGAGGCCTAAGCTACAGGCAGATGGATAATGAGGCTGCATATACCCTGTGTGATGAGAGCATTGATCATGGCAATTTTTTAGAAATGATCATTTTACTGGGGAAATATGATGTGTGCTTGAAAGAGCATCTCAGCAATGTGGTGGAGAAGAGCAAAAAATTGCACACATCAACAGGAGGATCAAGAGGCAGAGGTTCCCTCATCACTCTGCTATCTAAAACTACCATCAACTCAGTGATTGATGCAATCCGAACCTGATACAAGAAAACATCTCCGCTGACATCCAGAAAGCTGGAATGTTTTCCGTCCAGCTGGATACAACGCAGGACGATCAACGCAAGACCAGTGCTCAGTGGTTTTGAGTGCGTGACTGATGTAGTCCACGAGAGGCTCGTTGCTGTGGTCCAGTGCAGTGCATCCACTGGACAGGCCTTTGTCCAGCTACTAACAGAGGTCCTTCAGCACTTAAAACTTGATGCAAGCATGTGCATCGGAAATGCCACAGATGGAGCATCCAACATGCAGGGGCAGTACAAGGGCTTCTCAGCACTGTTGGCAACACAGTCTCCCACACATGTCCATGTATGGTGCTATGCACACGTCCTGAATCTGGTGCTGGCAGACACTACTCAAATCGTCATTGAGTGGATCACTCTTTGGTCTCCTCAATGACACAGCAGTGTTCCTAAGGGAGTCGTACCAGAGAATGAACCTGTGGGAGAAGGAGAGCCAGGACAAGAGGCACAGGCGCATTGCTCCAATAGGAGCGACACGCTGGTGGGCCAAGCACGAGGCCCTCAAGAAAGTGTATGGATCATTTGGAAAGCCTCAAGACAGTCTGTACGTTGATGTGCTGTTCACTCTCACAGCCATACAGGAGCAGAAGACTGCGAAAAGCAACATACGCACCAAAGCCAGAGGGTACAAGGAGGGCCTACTCAGGTATGAGACCATCCTGACGGCTCAAATATTCCTGAGGATATTTGAGCAGACATCTCCCCTGTCGAAGTACCTGCAGACGGAAGGGATGGACATCCTCTCTGCCCACAGAATGGTCATGTCCACACAAGAGGCCCTCAAACAGATAGCGAGGGATTTCCACACTGTCAAGGATGCTGCTGACAGCTTTGTGAAGTGGGCCACTGACAAAATTGAGGAGCAGGATGAGGAGACAGACCTGGAAGTGGAGGCTGCACTGCCACAGAAAAGAATCAAGAAAAAGAAAGCCATGCCAGGAGAAATGGCTCAGGATGAGCCAAGGGAGGATGCTGACAGAGTCTATGAGGTCACCGTCCACAACCAGATTGTTGACACAGCTATTGAGGCCATCCACAGAAGATTCCTGACCCATGGCAATCTTTATGCAGACTTGTCCTGTGATCCTGGAAATTCCATCTCATCCGAACTAGCCCTCTCCCTGAATCTACTCTTGAAGACCTCAGCAAATGCCTGGTTAGATTTGAGAGCATGGCAACGGTTGACAACCTGCAGTCGGAGCTGAAAAGCTTAGCAAGCCAGTGGGACAAGCTGAAAACATCACCACTAGAAGAATATGTGACCAGGACAGTGGAAGAGGGACCCGATGGAGGAAAGGAAGAGGACATGGAGATCATCACCAAAAGCTGTGCCTTCTGCAAAGAGTGCCCACTGTGCTGCTACCAAATTCTGCAGAGATTCAACATGCTCACAGATGCATATCCCCTGCTTGGACTTGCATACAAGTTTTGCTGTTTCAGTCACCTGTCAGGTGGCCTGTGAGCGATCATTCTCAACACTGAAGTACATAAAAAGCAGACTGAGGAGCAGCCTGTCTTCCAGCAAACTGGAAGCCTTCATGTTGATGGCCACTGAGAAAGATGTCCTTGTGGCTTTGGACACAGACACTGTCATTGACAAAGTGGCAGAGAAGAGTGAGCTAATGAGGAAACTGCTGTTGTACTAACTAAGGTGAGAGAATATTCTAATACAAATTAGAATTATTCATAATAATTTAGCAGTTTATTAGACTGAAAATAATTTGATAATATGACTCATTGTTATCCCCAGTTCCCCACCTCTCTAAGAATGCCCTGTATGGTTCATTGTCCATTGTTGATGAGAGTATATGCAGAGGGCCTTGCAGCCTTTTCCACTAAGTGAGTATACAGTACAGTAGCTGTCCGTTTCTTTTTTCATTTTCTGGAAGATGCTCTGATCATCTGAATCTGTCACATGATAATGTACAATTTACAATTTTGCATTAATCATCTGTTTCTCTCACCCTCTCTCTTTCCCTCTCTCCATCAGGAGACGGCATTATTGTTAGTTTGTTGAAGTGACTGTTTTCCAGATATGCTGCTATCTCTTGTTCTACGGAAAGGAAAAGGTACTTATAATGATGCAATTATTAATAGTACTACTACTAAATTATCATGTCTCAGCCTCACCCTTGTCTCTGTCTCTGTTTCTCTCTCTCTCTCTCTCTCTCTCTCAAAGGCTGCCGTCATTTGTTTGAAGAGAAGAAATTTCACTGGAGTGGACTTCACACTTTCTTTTTTGTTTAGCAGTGAGTTTACAGTATGCTGTATTTATTACTAGTACTAAATTATTTGAATTTATTATTTAATATAATAAAACATTTGAAATTATTCTTTGACTTCTGGTGCTTTTTATTTGATAACATTTTACTTCTACTGTACTTGAGTCAAGTATGGAGATTGTGTACCCCATGGCCACCACCGCCAGTCAAGAGTGAGTGAGTACACTGGTCTATTTGCACTGGTACCATTGCTTACTGCATGTAGTCATCTTTGTAGTGGTTTGGGGGAATACTGTATATATGACTGTACAGCACGGTATATAAGACGAGTATATAAGGCGAGTATTTTTGTGCTGGTGGGTGTGGTCCGACCGATTGGGGTGGGCCTGTCTGGGCCAAAAATGCCAGGGCCTAATTGTTGTCCCAGTCCAGCCCTGCACACACATCCTCTCACACTCAAACACACTCATACATTCACACACTATCCTTCATTCATTCACACACACACACAAGATCATTCACACTCACATGCTCACTCACACACACTCACACTCTCACACAATATCATTCATTCATTCACACACTCACACACGATCACTCATTAATTCACACACCTTCACGCTCATATCTGTATTAATTCACGTGTCATTTACCCGATCGCTGATCATCTACAGAGCATCTACCGCTCGGACTCGATTCGCTGTAGTTTGTCCCTCCGCGCTTTCCGTCCCGCCAGTTGACAGCTAGGAGCAGAGTACGAACTCCATGTATTAATCTCGCAGATTTAACTCTGGTGTTTTGTCGTCATAATGCACAGATTAAAAGTCATTTCGGGCCACTTGTCGTCCTCCGGTTCCCCGAGGTACACGCGGGATGTACGGCGGACGGAGTGCGGCTCGGCGCGGGGCAGCAGCCCGCAGGACGTGGTGGTGGTTCACGGACCGAGGACCGCCATCGGGAAAGCGAAGAGAGGGGCGTTCAAGGTAACTGGGACTAACGAGTACTCATGAGCTCAGAAAACATGTGTAACTTTATTGCTGCTAGTTGTACGACATGAAGATGAGAATACTTCCTGTACTTTAACTACATGAAGTTACGAATACTTCATGTACTTTAACTACATGAAGTTACGAATACTTCATGTACTTTAACTACATAAATCTGAAAATAATTATTGTACTTAACTACATGAAGCTGAGAATACTTATTGTACTTTAAAAGCTGAGAATACTTATTGTACTTTAACTCCATGAAGCTACGAATACTCCCTGTACTGTAACTCCTCCCCTGACCTCTGACCTCTGACCTTTGGGGTTAACGAGCCCTGCTGCTTGTCTGCAGGACACGACGCCTGACGAGCTGCTGAGCGCCGTGATGCGCGCGGTGCTCGCGGACGTTGGCCTTCCTCCCGACCGGCTGGGAGACGTTTGTGTCGGTGGGAAACCGAAATACTATTTTAATATTTGACGTCTTGTTAATTCTTAATAAAACTGCTCTGCGTTGTGGATTTGAAAGTAACAAAGTACATTTACTCCAGTACTCGGTTCTGTTCTGAGGTACAACTGGAGTGTTTTCATTTCATGCTAATGTTATGTACTTGTGTGTACTCTTGTGTACTTGTATGTACTTGCTTGTACTCTTGTGTACTTGCTTGTCCTTGCATGTACTCTTGATTACTTGTGTGTACTCTTGTATACTTGTGTGTACTTGCATGTACTCTTGTTTACTTGTGTGTACTCTTGTGTACTTGTGTGTACTCTTGTTTACTTGCATGTACTCTTGTGTACTTGCTTGTACTTGCATGTACTCTTGTTTACTTGTGTGTACTCTTGTGTACTCTTGTTTACTTGTGTGTACTCTTGTTTACTTGTGTGTACTCTTGTGTACTTGCGTGTACTCTTGTGTACTTGCGTGTACTTGCTTGTCCTTGCATGTACTCTTGTTTACTTGTGTGTACTTTTGTTTACTCTTGTTTACTTGTGTGTACTTGCATGTACTCTTGTTTACTTGTGTGTACTTGCATGTACTCTTGTGTACTTGCATGTACTCTTGTGTACTTGTGTGTACTCTTGTGTACTTGCGTGTACTCTTGTGTACTTGTGTGTGTACTTGTGTACTCTTGTTTACTTGCATGTACTCTTGTGTACTTGCTTGTACTTGCATGTACTCGTTTACTTGTGTGTGTACTTGCGTGTACTCTAGTGTACTTGCGTGTACTTTTGTGTACTCTTGTTTACTTGCATGTACTCTTGTGTACTTGCGTGTACTTGCATGTACTCTTGTTTACTTGTGTGTACTCTTGTTTACTTGCATGTACTCTTGTGTACTTGCTTGTACTTGCATGTACTCTTGTTTACTTGTGTGTACTCTTGTTTACTTGCATGTACTCTTGTGTACTTGCGTGTACTTGCATGTACTTGTGTGTACTTGCGTGTACTTGCATGTACTTGTGTGTACTTGCATGTACTCTTGTTTACTTGCATGTACTCTTGTTTACTTGTGTGTGTACTTTTGTGTACTTGCGTGTAGTCTTGTGTACTTGCGTGTACTCTTGTGTACTTGTTATTGCTGGTGTGTTTTTTATATTTTGGTTGTGTATTGCTGTCTGCAGGTAACGTGCTGCAGCCCGGAGCCGGTGCTGTGATGGCCAGGGTGGCTCACTTCCTCAGGTCAGACTCCTCCTCTTCATCATCATCACTGATTCACACGCTCGTCCTCCTCCGTCCCGCCGCGGCGTGTCTCACAGCTCTGTCTTCGTTTCAGCGGGTTTCCGGACACGGTGCCGTGTTACACCGTCAACCGGCAATGTTCCTCCGGCCTGCAGGCTGTGTTCAACATCGCAGGTACAAGCTCTCACATCACAGATATATATATATATATATCATTTATTTATTGTATATATATTATTTATTATATATATACAGTATATATTTATATATATATATATTATTCATGTATTTGAATTTATATATGTGTGTATATATATATTTGAACCGCTTAAACCAAAGTTACTGTAAAGGAACAGTTACAAACTTTATAAAGAAAACAAAGTGTGTCTTTTAAGTGGACTTGTGTGCTTCAACTGTCTCTTTGTTTTTAATAAAACGTTGATAGTTTGCACGAGCGTTGGCGTGCACGTCAGAGTGAGCTGAGCCCGCGTCGTCGCCGCCGTGTGGCTCTTCTCGGTGTCCGAATTCAAAGCGCGTTTCTCGGGTGTTCCCTCCAGACTCGACCGGTACCGGCAGCGGCGGCAGGTGAGTCCGGGACCCGGAGCTGCCATGACCCGGCCGGCAGTCTGACTGGAAGATAATGGCTGCAGAGCTGTTTCCCACCAAGAAGCTGGTCACCTCCGCCTCAGCGAGCAGCAGCACCTCCTCTTCCTCCTCCTCCTCCTCCTCCATCCAGCAGCACCAGCAGCAGAACCTCACGAACAACAACACGAGCACCGCGGCGCAGGGCGGCAGCAGCTGGCAGGGCCTGTTCCCCACCATCCGGGAGAGGTGGGTCTGAAGCCGGAAGCGAGGATTACATATGCAGAGCATCACTTTGAGTTCATTTCATGAGTTGTGGATATTCCATCTTTTTATTAACATTTTTTAACTGAAAATACTTTTTTCCTCCTTGATAAAACACAATAATGCAACTTTTACTTCCGCGTTTGAAATAATTAATATATTTTTTAAAGAAAGACGCTCAAAATATAAGCCGGCGATAGCTCTCAATACGCAACATTTTCAACAGTTTTCATGTTTATACTAGGGCTGTGAAACGAGAAAAAATTTTAATCAGGTTAATCACAGGTTTCTGTGGATTAATCATGATTAATCCCATATATACATTCAGGGTTTTTCCTGGGTCAAAATGGGTCTTCGGTGCTCCCAAATTTTTTTTTGTTGAGTGAGTGATCAGCAGCTGGCCGCTCGGTCCATTCGCGCACCTCAGAGTTGCGTATTGATCAGACAAGAAGACACGCTTATCAACTCCAGTGTCTCCCCTACTATTATAACAGGGGGGAATCTCCACCCGTCACCCTGTAATTTTCGTCTCTTCCCCCCCCGCAAACAATTCTCGGCGGAGAAGAATGTATATTTACGTTTGACTCGAACCGCTGAACACTGGACAACATCCCGACTTTAGACGGTTACAACCTGATGAACTCGTCACCTTTGATAATCCCGCCCTGTGTGTGAGTCCGAGGTGATCTGGTGTCGTTGCTCTGCTCCGTCAGTACGTCCTGGCCGTCGGCAGCTCCGTGTTCCACGCCATGTTTTATGGCGAGCTGGCGGAGGATCAGGAGGAGATCCGGATCCCCGACGTGGAGCCGCCCTCGTTCCTGGCCATGCTGAAGTAGGTCCGCCCTCTGGGTCAGTCGGTGTGCGTCCTCCTCCGTTGTGTCGAGTAACGCCCCCCCCCTCAGGTACATCTACAGCGCCGAGATCGAGCTGAAGCGCCAGGGCGTGTCCGTGGCCCAGCGGGTCATCGAGTACTTCTCGGACGGCTCCAGCAGCACCTTCGCGGTGTCGTTCGACTACCCGGTGCAGATCGAGCCCGACACCTTCTACACCGCCAGCGCGGTGCTGGACGGCAACGAGCTGAGCTACTTCGGCCAGGAGGGCGTGACGGAGGTGCAGTGCGGCAAGGTGACCTTCCAGTTCCAGTGCTCCTCGGACAGCACCAACGGCACCGGGGTGCAGGGGGGCCAGATCCCCGAGCTGGTCTTCTACGCCTGAGCGGGGGGGGCTTTTATTTTGAAGGGGCGAAGACGATTCTCCGAGGAGGGAGGGACTCGCGACTTTGCCCCGCTGAGCCTCTGGAGACGGTTTGATGGGAGCGTGAAGAAGTCTGGAAGCTCCCCTTTCCTTCCCGCCTGTTTGTGTGTTTTGTTTGTTGTTGAGTCGGGGGTCAACAACACGTGGTGATGATGAGACGCCGGCAGGGGGCTCCCGTGTCTCGGCTAAAGCCGTGTGTCAGATACCCGAGAACTCAAAGTGAAAATGTCATATTGGAACAAAGCATTCCTGACCGAAGACGCCCAGAGAAGGAAGGGAGAGTCACGTGTAACTGCACATTTATTCATGGTGTGATGGTACATTATTATCATAATCCCACACACACACACACACACACACACACCAATCTCTGCATTGCTTTGTGCTGATTGGCTGACCTCGTGTGAGGAGGCGGGGTCTGAATCTGTCACTGTCTGTCCTTTTGTCACGCTCAATGTTCCTCATGATTAATCTGTTTACTTTGTTGATATTATTATTATTCTTAATCCCAGAGGTCAGAGCGTGTTCAAACGGTTCGTACGGGAGTTGAAGAAGACGAGTCTCTTCCTCACTTTCCTGCTTGACCCCGACGACGTTTAAAAAACACTTCTCGGTGTTTTCCGATGCGCGGCGCGGGGCAGGTTGTTCTGGCTCCGTCAGTTTCACGTTAAAAACGTTTAAATGTCGCTCATCTGACTTTTTCTCTCACGACGATCCGACTTTGAAAACGTTCCCGAGACGTCAACTTAAAAAAAACAGACGCAAAACGAAGCACCTGCTTCTGTTTTCACCTGTGCAGGTGTTTACTGTTGTTGTTGTTGTTGTTCCTCCGTGACACTCGGAGCATCACCGTAAAGACCCCGTGGGGCGACGTCTACCTGAGCAGACGACAACGCGCCATGTTGAGAGCCGCGCGGAGGCAACGGACGAGCTCTGAATTCCGGATTATAAAACGAATAAATAACCTTTTTTTAAATATATTTGTAACACGAGAGCTTAATCCCACTCCCGACTTCTTCCGTCTTTTGTCTGAAGGATTTCATTCATAACTCTACACTTTATTATTTTTATTTTTTAATGTGTATTTAAAGAATGGTCAAGGATTCCTGTGCTTTTATTGTGAAAGACGTGACCTGGTGCTTGTACCACATCCTTGTTCTTGTCTCCTCCATGTTGCAGACGTGTAAATAGTTCTGTGATCTCTTCTTCTCTTTCAAAGTGGAGGGGAAGAATTAAATAAACAGTTTTTATATGATTCTATATTGAAGAAGCATATTTTTGGATGTCTCCGTTTCCTGATCCAGGATTGAGTCGGTGATTATTGAGGATGACGTTTGGAAATTAAAGGTTGAGTTTTATACAGTATTTAAAATACTATTTAATATTAATAATTGTTTGATATTCATATTAATCAGAAAATCAAATGTACCTATAAAAAAGCATACATTTACATTTTATTAATAAGCCCGATGTATTCATCCAGATTTAAAACTCCATTCACACATTAACAACCATATTTAACAATACATACAAGAAGTCAGACAACCACGTTTTACTTGAACTTTTTATTGGTGTTTGGCAAGTTTGATGATTGTAAAAACTTTGCAGTTGAACATTTTACAAAGTTCAGTCAAACTAAGTTTTCCCGAGGCCGATGTCACACGTCATCCGGCCAATCGCTGCTCGCCACGGGTCACTGTCGGGCGTGGCCTTCGCGTTTCAGGCCAAACAACGTGAACAAAAAGTTAAGAATCAGGTCAAGACATTCAACAATTCAAGTTTCTGCATCGCCTGGAATCCCACAATGCTTTGCGATAACAACTTTATTTTGCAGTTTTAACTCAACAATCCTATATTTACAGATGTCTTGGACTCGAGTCATCTCACCAGTTTTCACAAAACAAAATAAAAAGTCCAAAGTGACGAGTCATCAATTAAACCCCTTTTTAAATGAAGTTTTAAACTCCGTTGACATCTTTTCTCCTTTGTTTAACTTGTTATGTTCAGTATCACAAGGAGACAAACTTTATTCTGGAGACACTATAAACATGTAATATGTATTACTCCTAAATGAATCCTGAGGACTCTGAATGAATATGTTGTCTGCAGCTGCCCATCAGATAGAAAAACAAATACAAAAGAATAAAGATATTTTTGTTGTATTTCTATTTAGTTTCTGCTGGAAACCCTGACAGATCATTCCAGACAGACAGCCGACAACCTCTCAGAGAAAAGTTGATGGAGAAAACCTCGAGGGAACGAGGCTGCATGTGTACGAGTATCTGTGCATCCCTACAGTTAGAAGACGAGGTGGAGAAGATGAGGTGTAGAAGACGAGGGGGAGATGAGGTGGAGAAGATGAGGTGTAGAAGACGAGGTGGAGAAGATGAGGAGGAGGAGATGAGGTGGAGAAGATGAAGTGGAGGAGATGAAGTGGAGGAGATGAAGTGGAGGAGATGAGGTGTAGAATATGAGGAGAAGATGAGGTGGAGAAGATGAGATGTAGACCACACAGGGTTGAGTTTAAATATTTTCCCTTGAAGGACGTGAGAGAAGTGATTAGTTTACTCCAACAGGAGAGATGATCAGAGGAGCAGAGTTTATACCATCAAGATAACGACCAGGACCGAAGAATGGGAGGAGTTTCTCCTTGAAGGAGCAGCCAGTAAAGGAGTAGATGAGAGCTGCAGCTTCTACGTCATAGAAGGAGACCAGACCCTCCTCATAGTCCACAAACACCCCCACCTTCTGAGGCCCAGACTTCAGGGAGAGAAGAACTGAAGGACCAGCAAGAGCTCTGTACTCGTTTCCATTTCTCACCCGTATAGTCCAGTAACCGTTCTGAGGTCTCAGTGAGATGTCCCTTCCTGTTGGCCGACTCTCTGGTCACTCCTAAAAACCATTCAGTCTTTTGTTTAACTTGAACCTCGTAATAAAGTTTTTCTGAAGAGAACTTCTGTGTTCCTAAAACACAGGGACCGAGAGAGAACCTCTGTGGATTGTCGGGGAGACGTGGCTGCTGTACCTGAGCACGTTTCACTTGTTTCCCGTCACCAGACAGGATGAGGTAATGATGAGCTGTTTCAGGATCAAGAGTCACGTCCACTGCAAACTTCTGGACCCTCTTCATCTCAACTTCAGCAACCAGCGTCTTCATCATGTTACTGAGCGTCTCCTCCAGCTGAGACACAGCTCTCCTCACAGTCCCCTCATGTGATGCTGGAGGAACACTGACCTGAGACCAGTCCTTGGTGGGTGGTGGATGGTGGATGTTGAGGGACTGGACACTCTGGAGGAGGTGGAGGTGGTCTTCAGAGAGGAGCTTCTCCACCTCAGTGCTCCTCTTCATCAGATCAGAGATCTCCTGTTCCATCTCTCTGATGGCGTCTTCAGCCTGTTTCTTGGTGCTTCTCTGCTTCTCTTCTATCGTAGTGATGAGCTCGTTCAGTTTCCTCTCCACAGACTCCTTCAGACCAGTGAAGACCTGAACACCTTCTGCTTTCTCTCGGTCTGCATCTTCCTCACTGAGCTTCACGTTGTGTTGGACCTCCTGAATCTTCAGGCGTCTCTTCTGGATCATCTCCTGAGTTTCAGCCTCTGTCTTCTGCAGCTCCACCTTCTTTCCTTCACATTCTTGTTTCAGAGGAACAACATTGTGCATCTTGTGGTCCAACACAGTGCAGAGCATGCAGACACACGTCTGGTCGGTCCTACAGAACAGCTCCAGAGGTTTATCGTGCTTCAGACACATCCTGTCTTCCAGGTTCTCCACAGGGTCCATCAGCTGATGTCTCTTCAGGCGTGAAGCTGTCAGGTGAGGCTCCAGGTGAGTCTCACAGTAGGAGACCAGACACACCAGGCAGGACTTCAGGGCCTTCAGTTTGGTTCCAGTGCAGACGTCACAGGGAACTTCTCCTGGTCTGGACTCTTGTTGCTCTGAGCTGCTGCTGCTGGCTTTCTGCTGAGTCGACTGTCTGAACTGAGAAACCATCTCACGGATGAAGGTGTTGACGAGCAGCTCAGGTCTTGAGAAGAAAACCTTTTTACACAGTGGACACATGTTCTGGTTGTTGGTATTCCAGTAATCATTGATGCAGTTTTTGCAGAAGTTGTGTCCACATGGTGTTGTGACTGGATCAGTGAACACATCCAGACAGACGGAGCACAGGAACTGATCTTCAGACAGCAGAAAGTTTGCAGAAGCCATATCTACACACATTGAGGAAGAAAAGAACATTATATTAAAAATAGTTTCATTATTTGTTGAAAAGGGGGGAAAAAACGGTGTAATTATTTGTATGTCTTTGAATTAAGAAACAAGATCAAAGTCGTGCCGACAGACTCAACCTCGCTCCTCTTGCAAAGGAGCACAGAATAAGTCAAAAGTGAGTTAAAGAACAGCAGAAATAATGAAGAAATAATGAGTTTTGCACCTACTTTAGAGATGCCTTTACTGTTTATATTTCAGAAAATGTTGGGACCACTAATGATCCGTGTATTCTATAGAGTGCCATCAAAGGTTGCATAAGGAATACAGCAATCTCATGTTCTTCGCATCTGAATAAAACTAGATTAGGCCAAAAGAATGAATATGAGACTACTCTAAACATGTTGAAGAATGAATCAGCAAAATACTGTGTGCAGGTTTTTGCGTGTCTACCCGTATATATATAATATATTTTTTGTATGGTTTTTGTCTGAGTATCTTTGTATATGTACAGTGTGTTCATCTTTTCTTTTGCATACATTTCGAAAACCAATAAAAGATTTGAGCACAAAAACAAGAGGCCCAATGCAGCCAATCGGATCAAGCAAGAGGCTCAAGGCAGCCAATCAGATCAAGCAGAATCAGATCAAGCAGGAGGCGGGCTCTCCTTCCTGTTTTCGTGTGGTATGAACGGCGGGAAATTCAAAAGTAAAAGGCAAACCCCGACGAGACACTCATATTAGCGGTATAACCTCCGCTTTTATGGGGCGTTCTCCTCCTCTTCATCCCACAACACAGCAAGAGCGCGACGGCTGCTTGACTCCATTTTGTAAATGAAGTTGTATCGCCCGGCTGCGCACTCACAGGCACGTTTTACCACGGGCGTTTGAAGCGGCTGGTGTGATCGAGCCCTAAAGCTAAGGTGTTGCGTTAATCCTGGTGGTTACAGGTGTAAATATAATCAGATGTACTCACCAGTGTTTGTAAGAGACTCTGATGAAGTCACTTTGAATTGAGAGAAAAGCAGAGACTCGTCTCCGCTGCAGTGTTTCTGCCGGACCAACGTGTGGTTTCCGGGTGTGACGCAGCAGCTCTCCTCTTCAGGGTGGCTCCGCCTCTTACCTGCAGCCAGGGTTGCCAGGTCTGTGTGACAAAACCAGCCCAATGGCCAATAAAACAAGCCCAAAAAACAAGCCCAATATCAGAACTCAAAATATGCCTGTGCCAAACCATATACACTGCTTTTAAAGTCCAACAACATTGCTATCATTTCCAAATGTATTGTAATATCTACAAAGTAACAACAAATGGTTAGTATGCCAGCATTAAAAGCAGTTTTACCTAAACAGTTATTTCACCTAGGTCCTAAAATGGCCTTGTGTAATTAGATACAGTATATTATCATAAATAAAATATAGCTCTGTGAAGGTGTAGACCACAGGTCACTAACTGGCGGACCGCGTCCGGGTCCGGACCAGAGGCCGTCCCATCCGGACCCGGACCGCCAGCCAAAACAGAAGGTTATGATTTAAAACCTGACGGGGTGTTTTAATTTTTTACCCGGGCGGCGCAGCTTTTGCAGTCTTTACGGTAGTGGTTTAGCGGATGCGAAACGCACAGACCAATTGCATGCGAGTTAAGCCATCCCACGTGATACCACTCAGCCAATCAAATCTATGCATTCTCGGCGGTAAACATTACGTCTCAACAGACAGCGCTACGCAGACAGATGAGAAAGTAGAGGCAGGTTACACTTGAAAAGACGGTAGAAAGAAAAAGAAAGCGATACATGTAGAAAACAAAGGAGAGAAACGGACGACTGCGCCGGAGAAAGTTGAGAAAAAGGCGAGTGAGACAGAGAAAGGGAGAGAAACATAAGGAACAAATGTCGCTCTCCAAAAAAAGAAAAGTTGACAGCGAAAATAGAGCATTTAATCCGGAATGGACAGACTCATTTCTGTTCATACTTCCCACAGGGAGCACAAAACCAGTGTGTCTTATATGTTCAGAAACCGTGGCACTTATTAAAAGTGGCAATGTGAAACGCCATTATGAGACAAAACATAAAGGTTTTGAACAAACATACCCACTCAAATCCGAAGTGAGATCACAGAAAATAAGTGGTCTCACAGCCCAATATGAACAGTCCACCAGGATCCTGAGCCACACGTTCACTGCCCAACAACGTGCTCATGAGTGTTCCCTCAGAGTTGCTTGGATTTTGGGGCAACACAAAAAGCCATTTACTGATGGAGGGCTTGTCAAAGAATGCATGAGTGTCGTCGCTGAAACATTACTTGACGGAAAACCAAAACAAGAGCTTTGTGATAAGATAAAGCAAATACCCATGTCAGCATCATCTGCCACAAAGAAAAGTGAAATATTAACTCAGGATGTGCTAACCCAGCTAAATGAAGCCATACATAAGGCACCATGTGTAGGCTTAGCTGTGGATGAGTCCACTGACATCTGTGACAATGCTCAGCTGTTAGTGTACGTCAGGTTTTTCAACACAGACCAGAAAGCATTCTGTGAAGACCTGTTAGGTGTCACTCCCCTTCAGACCAGTACAAGAGGAGAAGATATCTACCTGGCCATTAAGGAGACGTTAACGAAGAGAGGAATAGAACCAACACAAGTGGTTTCAATAGCCACAGATGGAGCTCCTGCTATGATAGGGAGAGAGAAAGGAGCTGTAGCAAGACTGAAAGAGGACAATCCAGAGCTCATAGCTTACCATTGCATCATTCATCAATCTGTCCTCTGTGCCTCCCTGTCAGATGAGCATGCTGAAGTGATGAATACAATGATGAAAATGATCAATTTTCTCAGGGCATCCTCTTCCACCCAGCATCGCATGCTGAGGGAATTCCTCAGAGAAGTTGATGCCAATGCTGATGATCTTTTGCTGCACAATAATGTGAGATGGCTCAGCAAAGGAAGGTCTTAGCGCTTTTGGTCCATCAGGAGGAAGTAGCATCTTTTTGGCAGAGCTAACACATCAGAAAGCAACACAGTTTTCTCTCTTTTAGGAAATGATAAACAGATGGATAATGTGGCCTTTTGGTTGATATCACTGCACATCTGAATGAACTGAATTTGAGGCTACAAGGCAAGGACAATTCAATTTGTGAACTGATGACCGCTGTCCGCTCCTTTCAAAAGAAACTTGAGTTGTTCAAGGAAGACCTGCAGGAGACTGTGCACACTTCCCAGCAGTGCAGGAACAGGTTCAGGGACAGAGAGATGTCTTCTTTTGTTGACTTCATTGATAAGCTGATCGTAAACTTCAGCAACCGTTTGACAGCTTCAGCTTTGGACAGCAGCTCACCATGTTCATTCAGAACCCATTTATCATCACTGATGTCAGGGGTTCTCAAAGGAAGTCACACAGCACTTTAAATGGGTAAATCCTGGGCCTCTCCAGATGCAACTGGTTGATCTCCAAGCAGATGTGTCCCTGAAAGAGCAGTTTCTAAGAACTGACCCTTCCACTTTCTGGCTCCAAACGGTCCCTGAGACAGCTTTTCCAGGTCTGAGGAAAGTTGCCATATACATCTTGACCATGTTTGGCTCCACCTACAACTGCGAGGCAGCTTTCTCCACGATGAATATCATCAAAATAAATATCGTTCGAGGCTCACCAATGAGCACCTCCACATGTGCATGAGGATGGCCCTGACTCCATTCAAGCCCAGGTTTAAAGTCCTGGCAGGACAAGCTAGAGCTCAATTCTCACACTGAGCAAACAAGTGGGGGAGTGGGATGCAAGAGTGATGCTCTAAAACTGTTCAATTGTTAAGATGTGTTGAGATTTATTATCTGTAAAATTGTTTGAGACTGTGAAACAAATGGGAAATTTAAGCTTTTCCTCCCTTTATTTAATTTTTCTGAAGTTAAGCACTTTATTTGATTATTATTATTTATTATTACATGCACAATTTTCATTTTGTATTTATTTTATTTTAAAATGCAGCCCTATTTTTATTTAGTTCATGAGAACATTATACATATCTGCAGTCCAGTTCTATGTTACATGATAATAAATATTGTTAAAAAGTGTTTTAATCGTACTGAATTCATTTGATTTGAAAGGTATTGATTACATGCAGATGTTGATACAACTACCAGGCTATATATATCACACTAAATAGTTAGACATTATGATCTTCTGGACCTTTGCTTCAAGAAAATTTCTCTAACTGGACCTCTTAACATTTTAGTTGAATACCCCTGCTGTAAAACATGCGCTGAAGAAGGCAACGCAGAGCGGCACCGACCCACATCTAGTGTTGCTGTCTCTGAGGAACACACCGGTGACGGGACTGAATGAGTCGCCTGCACAGATGTTGATGGGAAGAGTTCTACGGAGCACACTCCCGTGTTCCAGTGCCGTGCGGACACAGTCAACCCCACAGCATCTTCACAGCAAAATACAGAACCTACAGTTCCGCCAAAAGCAACACGATGATCAACGTGCAAAGCCCCTCCCAGTGTTGACCTCAGGAGACACCGTACACATGGGAGCTGCTGTTGTCACCCGACAGCGAGATGAACCACGCTCCGACACTGTGCAGACGCCGGCAGGTCGGACGCAAAGGAGGAACCGGCGACATCTGAGGAAGATACACCCGAGTCTGTTCATAGACACGGACCGTGACGAACAGCTGGACTCAGAGATGCAACCCTCTCAAGCACCTGTGTCAGTGGCCTCACCACCACACAACCCTCCTCCTGTGACTACAGGCAGGACACCCACATGCTACACGAGGGGCGGCAGAGCGGTTAGACGCCCTGCCAGATTCAACGACTGATTTCAGGAATGTTTTATTTGCTCATTCAAATGTGTTTTTCTTGTAAAAAAAAAAACGAAAAAGAGAAAGAGAATGAGGAGTGTTTAATCTGAAATGTTTCAAGAGTGTTGAATGTTCTAAATGCTTAAATGTTTCTACAGAATGCTTAGCAGGAAAGTGGTTTGGAAATGTTTATTGAAAACATGCTTTATCAACCATTGAAGTATGCAAGTAGAAAAGACAAGTTTAATGTTGATGCCATAGCGTTCATGGTAAGCAAAGAGTTAACTGTTGAGGTAACTGATATGTATGCCACTTCTCAGTCGGAAAAGAGGGATGTGGTATATTGGATCGAGCATATTCGACTGTCACCACTACAGAGTTCGGTGATCGTTTGTTCATGCCTGGCAGTTGTGTGTGTTTAACCCGGGAGTAAAAGATCTAACTTGTGCTGCATCCTCGTCTCCGTGCATTTGTATCGAACAGTGATTTAGATAACCCACGAATAGTATACAACTATAACAGTGACTTTATACATAGAGCATAAAGACACAACACCTGTGACCAATCATGCTTTAGACAGAGGTTCGGACCGACCAGCTCATTTGAATATACGGACACGTAAATGTCACACATAAATAAATGAAGAAATACAGAAATGTAGAAATATATTTATTTAATGATGTCCTGTTGATTTATAACTTATATTTATTCATTCCTGTATATATTTATTTATGTATACAGTTATTTGAGCATTTATTTATTTATTCCTTTATTTATTCATGCATTTATTTATTTATTTATTTATACTTAAGTCATTTTGAGTCCTCCATAATATTTGTGCCACTTTCAACCCTCAAGTTGTTGCGTTGCCGGTCTGGAATCCCACAATGCATTGAGGTCCCCTGGTGTCCAATGAAAACACTCCGTCAAACGTTGCGCTGCATTCTTTGGGTCTGTGTTTCTGTCTTATGGACTTTGTGGAAATGAAGAGAAAACACACTTGTAATTTGTGTATATATATATATAATATTTATATATATATAAAGCCTCCATTTGGACAGGTGTTGTAAATTAACATTTAGCTACAAACAATTAAATGTACGTTACACTTATGAAGCCACTGCGATGTCCATATCAAATAATCAAAGCCTAGCATGAAGACGGTGAACAGAATGAAACAGCAGTGCGGTGACTTTTTATTAAACACAGCGATTTAAGGTGGAAATGTCTTTATGGATGAGAAAGAGAACCTGAATCCACACGCTGGGGACCAATAAAAACATTAAAACAGTAAACTCAGGTTTCTGTCTGCGGTCTCAATGTTATGAGGAATACGTTGTGATGTCTCCAGAAAAAAACCTTTTGCTTTCCCCAACAGTGAGAACCCAAAACCAGCTGAACATCAGATGTGAACGGCCCTCTTGGTTCTGGGTTTCTTCTTCTTCTTCTGTCCTTTCTTCTGACTCTTTTTGTTTGGATCCACCATTTCTCCCTTGAAGGAGTTTGAGCTCTTGGTCGCCGCCTGCTGGTTTCCAGAGAACTTCTTTTTAGACTTGAAACCTTTCCAACCGCCTCCTCTCTCCTGCCCCCCCGGGCCCTTCGTGGGGCCCTTCGTGGGGCCCCTGGCGGCGTCAGTGTTATTCTTCTGCCTCTCCGCCCTCTTCACCCGGACGGGTCTGCCGTCCAGTTTGCTGCCGTCCAGTTCCAGCGCCAGCTGCACCGAGTCGGCGCTCTGCGGCGGGAAGACAAACCGGGGGACGTGAACCCTCACGGAAAACACGGCGTGGAAACAAACAGGGTTCTTACACATTTTGACCGGTGGATTTCCAGGACTTTTCACCAAATTTCCATGACCAAACTGAAATCTCGGTATAAACATAAACTATTTTTTTAATGTTGCGTATTGATTGGTACGCCGGCTTATATTTTCAGCATCTTTCTTTAAAAAATCACATTAATTATTTCAAACTCGGCGTAAATGAACACGTGATTATAACAAATTTCCAAGACTTTTCCAAAACTTTTATGATGTAAGTTTTTTCCATGAGTTTTCCAGGCCTGGAAATGACCATTTTAAAACTCCATGACTTTTCCAGGTTTTCCATGACCGTACGAACCCTGAACAAAGACGACACAGACTTTAAAAAATATGAAATGAAAAGGCGCCGCCCGGGTCGCCGTACCTCAAACAGGATGTAACCGAATCCTTTCCCCAGCCCAGAGTTCTGGTCCCGCACCAATCGCACCGCGTCCACCGGGCGACACTCCTCAAAGTGCCGCCGAAAAGCCAGCTCCTTAATCTCTAAACACACACACACACACACACACACACACACACACGGTCAACGTTGATGCAATACGCAAACGTCAGCGTTAAAGAGCAGAAGCGAGACTCACCGAACGAAAGGTTCCCCACGAAGACGGAGCGTTTGTGATCGTGCTGCAGGACACGGACAGCGTCAGCAAATAGTTTGACAGATTTGATTTTAAAACAATTACTTTCGACAGATTTTTGCGGGCGACTCACCGAGGCCCCTGAGGGCCCTCCGTCCTCTGTCCACCCGGATGTGGAAGTCCTTCTCGATCTCCATGTTCCTGTCACGGCACGAGGACAGAGCAGATTAAAAGTTAGCCGTCGGCCGTTAGCGGCGGCGACTCCAGCGTCCGTCGATTTCATTCAGGTTCCGAGTCACGGACCTCTCGAGCGCTTTGGCCACCGTGGCCTCGTCGTGGAACACCACGTAGGCGTTCAAGCTTTGAGTTTTGGGGTGAATTTTGTGCCTGGGAAGTATTGAAATAAGAAAAACAGAGTTTAACATTTGAGGAGTTAATCAAGTCTCATTTCTACCGAGCCGACCGGGACAGAAACGTACTGAATGACGGCCACTTTACGGGACATCAGGGGGTCCTCTCGGACCTGCAGGGGGAAACAAAGCAGAGCATCAGGAGCTGATGGCGAGTCCCGGTTCCCCCGGTGGACTCGGGTGGAGCTGCCGCTGAGCCGCGACGGCCGGCGCCTTGAGCTCTGAACATGTGAGCTGTGAGTGTCTGAGCGACGCGAGGCCAGACGGCTCCGGCTCCATCAGCGCGTTGTGGGATTATTTACCACAGAGCGAAAGCGGATGGACTCGATGGATCCTTCGTCTCTGAAGAGGGCCGTCAGGGTCTGAAACACAAGGGGGGGGGGGTCAGGTTCTTCCTCTGCTACGTATCATCCAACAAGCCAGGAATAAAGCTTTTTTTTTTTAAAGGCAAACACCAATGGTCTCGGATCTGATCTGAGGTCTGCTCGTTAGTCCAAACTAAATATAAGTTCATAAAGACTTCAAATTAAATGCTGTTCAAATGTAGTTGGTTATAAACTGTGATTCTTTCCTGTGGGATGAGGAGGCGGGGCCTAACAGTAAACGACTCGTTCACATATTCTAACATCATCTCTCTCTGCGGACCTTCTTGCTGCAGCTGATGGGCAGGTTGCCGACGAACACCGTCCTCTTCTCCTTCACCACCTCCTCCTCTTTGCTGGCCTTCAGCTTGTGCCTCTTCATCACCCAGTGCTCCGCACTGGTCTCCGCGTCCGGCGCCTTCCTCTTCTTCTTCTGAGCGTCGTCTTCCCTCGCTCGTCCTCGTCCGCGTTCTGTAAACTGATCTCCCTAAGAAGAGAGAGAGAGAGGACGATACATTGAAGAAGTGAGAGGGGCGGATGTTACGGGATCAAAGAGGAAAAGAAGGAATGAGGATTTATTTTTCAGGAAAAAGACTTGTTAGGTCAGAAAAATCTATAAATAACAACAACGTTATTTACAAATGCAAAAAAAAGACAGGAGGAACCAGGAGAGAGGCGGCTCTGTGGATTAACAGATCGAAAGATGTCCCTGAACGCCTCACCTGGTCTCCAGCTTCTGGTCGGCTTCCGATTTCTCCGGAAGCGGCTTTTGATTCTTCGTCTTCTTCTGACCTTTGACCTCTGCAGCTTCCTCCTGTGGCTCCTTTGCTTCTGTGCTCTTCACGACGGGCTGCCACGAAAACACAAAACCACGTGAAGGACGAGCGCGAGAGTTCTCCTTCTTGTTCTCACTGTCGTTAAACGTCAGGTTCAGACTCAATTCTCCGTCCCTGCTGCCACAAACACACGACAGCACCAGATGTCGATTCATCCGCCCCTGAAAATAGTCCCCAACAGAAGCTCTATCTACCCCCGGCAGCCCCGCCCCTGTAACTTTCTCTATAGCGCCAGATTACAACAGAAGTCATTCTAAGGTTCCTTTCCCAAAGAACGGGTCTTTGTTCTTTTATTAAACAAACTAAATGGCCGTATGTTATTGATATAGATTTTTTTTCTTGCAGGAAACTAGTTAAAGAATTCTTAAACTGCATTTAATTGTCGAACGTCATTAAATGTGAACATTTACCGTAACTCTCGTTTCCTGAGTGTGACGCAGCAGCTCTCCTCTTCAGGGTGGCTCCGCCTCTTACCTGCAGCTCTGTGGGTGTAAACCTCACCTTCACCTCCCTGAGACTCACACAGTCGTCTGCCAGTGGCGGCAGGTGAAATATTTTTTGGGTAGGGCCATCCAATCAATTTCTGCAAACATCCCAGTATGATTCAAAACAAGTATCAAACATGCTTTTCTACTTTGTAGTTGAATATTTAACATTTATTCCAACACTGCTGACATCATGAGGACTTCTTATTCACTCTTATCTGCAGCTCTTATGAAAGACCGGCAGGAGGAAATGCAGAAAGAGCTTTATGAGAACTTCACATAATACACAAGTTCAAAGTACAATGACATAAAACGTAGTCGTTAATAAATATATGTTGAAATGCCTGAACCTTCAGGTACATCAGTGGTCACCAACCTTTTGAGCCCAAGATCCTGACCTCGGCCTTCGTGACAGGCAAGATCTACCTATTGAGGCGTTGAAAGAAAGACTGTCCAGACTGGACTTGCAGCTTGAGGCCTATTTATTTGGCCTCATTATAATAGAATGAAATCAAAACAATTTGGTCTTTCTGCATTTCCCCTGCGCCCCATCTGTAGTACCACGTTTCCCCACTAGAGGGGCACGCCCCACCTGTAGGACCACTGTGGACTACATTCCCCTCTTTCGGGGCGCACATCTGACCACGCCGCTGTGTTAGAGAACCCGTTTTCAGGCGTTCATTAAAATCAGGCGGAGATCTTTTCTGACGTCGATCTTCCAGTCAGGAAGAAAACGTTTCAGAAGACACTTTATAACGTTTTCGAGAATGAGGAACAATGTGTTTCTGATTTTATTTTCATTTTATTTTTGAGAGCGACAGCGAACGTCTCCGAGATCGACGGGTTGGCGACCACTGAGGTACATGCTTGGAGTTTTCTCTGCTGTTGCCCTTCAAAACAAAAGCTCAACATTGAGTATGAACTGAGAGTATATTGAGTATATAACTTTATTTGCATTGTTCTAACAAAGTGATTGCACATTTGGTTTACTTGAATGTAATTGCAATTTTATTTATTCTATTATTTGAAAAGGCACAGATGGAGTCATCACAAAACGTTTTTTTCAATAAAAAGTCAGCAGAGACCATTTTGTTGGGCGGTGGGGCATGAACATCTTTCTTCAAGGTCGGGCGCCACAGAAACAGTTTGAGAGCCACTGCTTTAAAGGAATAGTTAAAAACATTAGAAAGAAAACAAAGTGTGTCTTCTAAGTGGACTTATGTGTCTCAACTGTCTTTGTTTTTAATGTCGTAAAACGGTGTGTGTGTGTGTGTGTGTGTGTGTGTGTGTGTGTGTGTGTGTGTGTGTGTGTGTGTGTGTGTGTGTGTCGCAGGGCGGAGAAAGCAGAAGGCAACCAAAGAGACGGCGGGCATGGCGAAGGTGAGCTCACACCTGTTGGATCACTTCCTGATATCACCTGTCAATCAACTCGGAGCAGATTAGTGAGCTGTGTGGTTTCTCTACAAAGTCTTCATCACATCATGTCAACATCTACACTGTATGCTATGTAACTGATGATTATATTTGTAGAAGCAGTCAGCATCATTTTTAGGCTTTTATTCTGAAGGCAGCAGTCAGTGATCAGCCGGTTGCTTTTATCTGGCTCCTTATTGGATAATGGGGATTGAAGGAGCGTTTCTCCCAGCATGCAGCTGGACTTCAACTGGCTCACAGATCAGAGCTCCTCTCGGGACGATGACCTCCTGTGAGGTCTGACCTCAGGGACCCGGAAGGACCCGAGCGAGGAGCTCGAGTTCCCGTGGCTGACCGTTGTTTGTCCTGCAGCTCCCGGACCTGAAGGACGCCGAGGCCGTGCAGAAGTTCTTCCTGGAGGAGATCCAGCTGGGGGAGGAGCTGCTGGCTCAGGGTAACGCCTCCTCGCACCGACACGGCTGCACCTTCAGTTTGATTGCCGCCCGCGTGCATTCTCATTGGTCCTCAGCGAGTTAAAGTCTCTCCCGGGGGGGAGGGGCTTCCTGTGAAACAGGGATGCCAGGGTGAAATTGGACAGGGGGCCAGATTTTTTTCAAGTGAGATCTCAGGGGGCCGGATAACACTTTCGGACTGAAAAGGCCAAACACTGACTCAACACATGGATAGGTAGGCTATTTGAAATTATTCATGAAGGCCGACACATCATTAAGAAATTGCATTGGCACCAAAATTGCCTCACAAGGAGGCCTACAATTACATAGCCTAAAGCAGGAGACAGTTACCCTCTAAAAACGTAACATTTTCCTATCCATGCAAGTAGCCTACATATATAAATTAGAAATGCACCAAAATAGACTATAGGTGCCAACAAAACACATTTCCTATAAATAACACAAGTGTAAACTGTTTTATTATATTTTTTTAGTTTTTATTTTGTATTGGTTTAAATTGGGATTACATATCATAACTCCCCACACTCACATGAGATTAATTCATATAACAATTCATATCAACAAAGCACATTGATGTCATCAAATTCATATAACAATTCATATCATCAGCTATGTTATACTCCTTAGCTACAGCCACTTGTTGAGAACAAATAAGACACACGGGTTTGCCTCCTACTTCCCAAAAATAAATACTGTTCCTTCCATCTTTCCTGAAAGATGCGACCTTCAGTGTCAACCTTCCTTTTTGAAAACGACATCTCGATCAGCACTACCGGGGCTGCTTCAGCTGAGGCGGGAAGAAGCAACAGACCAACAGACAGATTCCACCGAAAATTAAAAAAATATTAAAATAAAAATATATATTCTCCCCTTTAGGGATGGGTATCGTTTGGTTTTTCCGATACGGTACTAAACCGTACTTTAAACGATACCGGTGGTGCTAAACCGGTACTTTTAAAAGCGATACCGGTGCTAAGGTGCCTGAACCGATACTTTTTTTTTACGCACAATGAGGACATTAAAAACCTCTTTGGCCATATTCCCTGTAGAAGCCGTTATCATGGAGCACTGACACACAACGGATATCAGACTGTTAACATACACAATACATGTTCTCCATTATATGATGATATGTATTGTCATGTGCAGACTTTATAGGGTTAACCTGTCACTGTGTTGATGGGCAAAGAGAACAACCAATCAGAGGGACTGAAGATGACACGTGACAAATAAAGTTTTGCTTCTGACAGCGAGTTACACTGAAACAAAGTGACGCCCCACGGTCTTTATTCCTCCGTCATTATATTCCCGGTAACACCGGGTATACAGCCGGGACCGCTGGACACCAACACATCTGCTAGCAGACTGTCACGCTCGTAGCGCGTAGCTAGCGCAAGCTACGAGCTAGCTTAAACATGGTTATTGTAACGGATCCCCGTATATCAATCGGCGTGAGACTTTACTGCTGGTGAACTTCTTTATTTCCTTTCTTCCGTTGTATAAACATGAACCAAATCCTTTGAATTAAAACCTCCTTGTCACCACCGTAAGGCGTTAGCCTCATACGGGTCCATTAAAACTATCAAACTTTAAATAAAATGCGCATCCGTCCGTAACATTTAGCCGTACCGTCAAGTTTGTATATTAACATAAAATAAAGGTGCGTTTCCTTTTAACATTTCAAAATAAAAGTCAAATGTAGCTCAAACCGGAAGTAGATTAAAACATATACAAAACCATTAAAACAATACAATATAAAAAGGCATACATCAAAACCAATGAAGCAGATACAAAATAAGGCAATCGACACAAAACAATAAACCTTTTAAGGGGTTATTTACAGTTATAATGGCTAATTTATTATTTCTTGGGCTACTTTTATGAATGCAAGACTTGCAATCAACGTTCCGGTACTAATCTGAGTTCGCTGCTCGTCATCATCGGTCTCCCGTGTTCAGGGGACGGTGACGGTCTCCCGTCGTCCAGCCTGGCGCTGGTGTGCTCCACACGGGTTCACGCAGTCACGCCCGGCGCAGCCTCCGCTGTCAAACGTGACTATGACAGGCTCGCAACCTGGTGGCAGGGCGGTCACCAGAGAAGTTCACAACAATAGTTTTTCAATTTCAATCGGCTCAGGCACGGAAAGAAGCACGAAATGCGCGTTGCGATCCGAGTATTACCGGTTGTAATGTGGCACGGTTTCGGTACCCAACCTACTTATCATCCGCGGACCGGTGTGACGTGCAGTCGACAGATTCCACCAAAATCAATCTAAAAATAAAATAAATTAGATGAAAAAATAAAATAAAATTCTCCCTTATCACCCGCGGGCGGATGTGACGTACAGTCGGGCCGAGTCCGGCTGGGCGTAACCTGGCACCACTGCTGTAGAGGTAAATTAGGAGGAAAGGACACGGTCGGCTCATCCTGGTGCTCTGGAAAGAAGAGACAATACTAATAGTTCAATGGATGCCCCATTTACTTTGGAAGAGGTTAAAGGGGATAGAAAGAGGATTGACATCACCAGGGAAGGATGAAATATGTTATATAATGCTGAAGCATTTAGGTAGGTTAGCAATGACGAAATTGGTATCATTTTATAATAACATTTGGGAAATGGGGAGACTTCCTAGATCATGGAAAGAAGCTGTGATTATTCCAATCAGGAAACCGGGCAAAGATTCATCAAATCCAACAAATTATAGACCCATAGCACTAACCTCTCATGTAGGTACAATGATGGAGAGAATGATAACCGAGAGATTAAGCTATTATATGGAGACCAGGGGACTGATAACACCTCATCAAAGTGGATTTCAGAAAGGTAGAAGAACTATGGACCCAATTATTTGTTAAGAGACAGAAATCAAAAAAGCCCAGATAAAGAAGGAGTCAGTGATGGCGGTGTTCTTTGATGTGGAAAAGGCATATGACATGGTTTGGAAGGAAGGGTTGATGATTAAGTTGAATATTATGGGAACAGGGGGCAGAGGATACAATTGGATTAAAGACTTTTTACTTGACAGAGTTATCCAAGTCAGAATTGGGACAGCACTATCGAGAAGATACCCGGTGGAGAATGGTCCACCTCAGGGTGGTGTCATCAGTCCAATACTGTTCTCCATCATGATGAATGATGTGTTCCTTCGAGTTCAGAGTGATATTGGACGATCCCTATTCGCAGATGATGGAGCGTTGTGGAAGAGGGGGAAGAACATAAACCACATTAAAGGGAAGGTACAAGAGGCCGTGAATGAAGTGGAAAGATGGTCTTATGCATGGGGATTCAAGTCTTCTGTGGGGAAAACTAAAACAATCTGCTTGACTAGGAAGAGAGGAGTGGTTACTCAGCTAAAGCTATATGGGCAGATTATTGAACAAGTGAAGGTTTTGAGGTTTCTAGGGGTGTGGTTCGATGATAAGCTAATGGAATATGGAGATGAGAATGATAGTTGATAGTTGAAATGTAAAAATTTTTTATGAATGAGGTGTCTAAAGGTCGGAATGGGGAGCCAGCAGGCCTGCAATGAAGAATATTTATCTTGCGCTGATGAGATCAGTTTTTGATGATGGGTGTATAGCGTTTGGAACTGCAAAAACGTCACGAAAAAGTTGGATGTGGTGCGATCTCGGCTCTGAGACTTTGTTGTGGGGCTTTGAGAACAAGTCCTGTGTCTGCTCTCCAGGTGGAGGTGGGTGAGATCGCTGCATTGGAGGCGTAAACAGTTAATGTTGAGCTATTGGGCCAATCTGAAGGGCATTCCGTGGACAAGCAGCCAACCAAAGGGGCTCATGCCGTGTTGGGAAAGCCAAAGGGACAAACGGGGCTGCTTCGCGTGGAGTCGTGGACAATCTGCAAGGGAGATGATGTTGAATCAGATCAAATTCACTGCTACCGCGTCGCTATCGGTAACACCTCCTTGGTTATTTTCCTCAGTATTAGTTGATCAATTTTTCTCACTGAACAAAACCCAAGTACTTAAAAACATTGATAATATTGCAGGAATGGTGGAGGATAGGCTAGAGACGACATATAAATCATTTACTCCGGCATTCACGGATGGATCGAAAGATCCTCGTCCAGGTAGAACCGGTTTTGCGGTCACCAGCCCATCTTTCGTGATGAAGTCAAGCGGAGATCGTCAGACCATCTGACGGTGTATCCAGTCGAGACATTGGCCATTCTAGCAGCACTACAGTGGGTGGAGGAGGTCAGATAAGTACGGTCATCATTTGTTCGGATTCCAGTTCAACATTATTGTCATTACAATCACTCACATCTAACAGCAGGCAGGACTTAATCAATGAAATACACAAAGCACTTTTCCGTCTTAAGCATATGGGTATGTTGGTAGCATTCATGTGGGTGCCGGCACATAGAGGGGTAAAGGGAAATGAAGCAGCAGATAAACTAGCAAAGCAAGCATTGGAATGTCAGAACAAGAAGGACATTTTATTTAGCAAATCAGAAGCTAAAGAACTTATAAAAATAAACATTATTAAGGAATGGCAGCACAGTTGGGAGGCAGGAGGCACAGGAAGACATCTGTATACTATTCAGAAGGAGGTTAACAAGGGGAGGACAACAATGTTTAGCACTAGAGAAGAAAACATATTGAGTAGACTCAGGATTGGACATACAAAGCTAAACAAAACAATGCAATTAATTAAAAAACACCCAACCGGACTGTGCGAGTACTGCAAGACAGCAGAAACGGTGGATCATGTCATGTGGCATTGCCAGACATTTAGAAACGAGCGAGGCAGGTTGAAGAGGAGGCTGGCAGGAGGAGGGGTGCAATTGAGGGATGCATTATCCTTGGGGGCAGGAAGGGTGCTGCAGTATCTGAAGGAGACAGGGTTGAAGAGAAGAATTTAGGGCACTGAAGTTGACAGGGCTCCCTTTAGTTTAGTTTATTTTAATTGTATTTATTTTCTTTTTGAGGGGATAAAGTGCTAGATATTTCTAGTTAACAAAGAAAGGCAGTAGGTGGCGGTAATGCACCAGTTTGGATGCCAGCCGCCTAAAAACAAAAATCTAAAAAGAAGAAGAAGAAGAAGAAGAAGAAGGGCTTCCTGTGAGACGCCCCGAGTGCTCGTCTTCACGCCTCGTGTCTGTGCTGCGCTCCACAGGCGACTAGAGAAAGGCGTGGACCACCTGACCAACGCCATCGCCGTGTGCGGTCAGCCGCAGCAGCTGCTGCAGGTGCTGCAGCAGACTCTGCCTCCGCCCGTCTTCCAGATGCTGCTCACCAAGCTGCCCAGCATCAGCCAGGTAGGCGGCCCGGCCAGCGCTCCTCTCGGACCTCCGCGAGTCCTTGGTTCTCCACGCGGGGAACAAGCGGGAGCAGAAGAACATAACAGCCACGAGAAGAGACTAACCCGCTGTGTGTTGTGCTCCGGTCCTGCAGCGGATCGTGGCGCCCAAGTCTGAGCGAGGACGACATGAGGACCAGGAGGAGACCGCCCCCGAGCCCTCCTCCTCCTCCTCTTCCTCACGTGGACCCTCGGTGACGACCTCGCCAACGCCTCGGCCTCCATCACGCCGGCCGACGTCCATCACTTCCGGAAGTGGAATTTAGTTTTTTTTATTCCTGGGTTATCCATGACAGTCGTGTGTGTTTGTCTTTTAACTTAAATTACCCGTTTTGGGGTATTAAGAGTATCTGGATCATAACAGCCCCCCCCTCCCCCCCGTCCCGACAGCATCGTGTACCAGGGTTACTCAGTTACTCAGTCGTGGAACATTCCAGAAACGGGAATCTTCTCTCCGCAAAGTATTTATTGTTTCAATTAGTTTGTTATCGGTCTTCTGTTCGTTCTCGACTCGCAAACACTTTGCAAAAAAAGTGCTGAAATGTTTTGTTTTGTCACTTTGAGAGAGGACGACGCTCTGGAGGAAAATAAAACAATGTGGACAGACTGAAGTTGTTTTGTGAGATTATTTTCTTTTTATTAAATTACGCCTCTATCTACTTCTTGCTGGTCGCTGTGTCATCCGTTTAGTAAATAGCTTGTAGTGAGAAAACATTTCCAATGTCTTTTATTTCTGTACCTGAGAAATTGGGACACGACGAGCCACATCTGGACTCCAGCTCCTCGTGTCCAGTCGGCATCCTGAACTGACACCTTCACAATGTTTGTTTGGCCAAACCTCAACATTATGACGAAAGCATTGACATTATTAACATTATTGTAAAGAATATATATTTTAGCTTAGCACAGCCTAGTATTGTTTGCATAAATATTATGTGTAAGATGGAAAACACTGAATGGAAGTTAAAATCTCCGGCAGAGCACTCTGGTGCCTGACTGATCTAAAGAAAGATAACAGTGACACTTGGTGAGGTTTTGTGAGCCCCCCTCCTCCGCATCCACACATTCCGGAGGTGATCACATACAAAGAGCTCTCTATACTCTCAGAGCATAGGAAGGGAACAGAGACATTTACCTCACCGGACCGATAGATAAGGAAGGGTCCAGATGTGGACATTATTCTCCTTTAGACACTTAAGGCCACTCACTGACCCACACACACACATGGCCTTTCTCCGACCCACGCACAGACACACGTGAAGGGCCCCTTTTGACAAACGACCTCCTGCGCATCCCACCTCGGAAGAGATACGATTATCTTAGGAAACTCCTGAGCTCAGACAAAGGAAGCTATATAGACTCTCTTCTTCCCACACCTTTTCACCTTTTCACAACATATGCTCTCATTGGCGGGCCACGAAGAACCAATGAATGAGCGACAGCGATGGAGGCAGAGGAACAAGAACCAATGAGAAGACACCATCCTCTTTACCTCCTGACCAATTAGAACTGGCCTTGATGGCTATTTAAACCGTTGCGCCCTCTGTTAAGGCGCCTCTCTCTGGTCTGAATACTCTAGGTACCAACCGGAGGGGGGTCCATGCATGATGTCTACTTGTATCCTGATTTCTGAATAAAACGCTAATAAATGTAAAGTAAAAGTCTACTGCTGTTTTTCCCAGTGAGTACCGTCCAGGTGGTGTGTCGCTGTCCAACTCCAACATTATTAACAAAGAAAAGTAGCAAAACTTCACATTTGTGAAGCTGGAAACATGAAATGTTTTTACAGGGAACATTTATTAAACCATTACAAATAGTTTCCATTTCATTTTCTGTCAATTGACTCATGGTTTCAGATGGACTTGTAAGAACTGTAAAAATGATATTTATTTCAAAAAAGTCTTGTTTTGCTTGTAAACATCTTTTATTTTGAAAGTCACAGAATACAATTTATTTGTCATGAAACAACTTCTGTGTCAACCAGGCTTTACTTTTCTGGATCTTTCTTCTGGACGTAGAAATAAATGTCTTGGATTCAACAAAGATTTGAATTTAAATTCTACATATGTGTCATGATGCAGAGTTTAAGGTGTTTATATGTAACGGGATACATTTAATAATGACGTGTAAATCAATCACCACAGTAAACAGGAAGATTTCAAGTTCAACTGCATGATATTAAGACAAGATATGTACATTTATTCTCTTCAATGAAGAAAATCATTACAATAACCAAAGAGTGATTAGTTTACTCCAACAGGAGAGATGACCAGAGGAGCAGAGTTTATACCATAAAGATAAAGACCAGGACTGAAGAATGGGAGGAGCTTCTTCTTGAAGGAGCAGCCAGTAAAGGAGTAGATGAGAGCTGCAGCTTCTACGTCATAGAAGGAGACCAGACCCTCCTCATAGTCCACAAACACCCCCACCTTCTGAGGGACAGACTTCAGGGAGAGAACAACTGGAGGATCATCAAGAGCTTCATACTCGTTTCTATTTGAGAAACCTATAGCCCAGTAACCCTTCTGAGGACTCAGTGTGATGTCTCCTTTCCTTTTGCTCAACTCTCTGGTCACTCCTACTTCCCAGAAAATTGTTCTTTTCACTTGAACCTCAAAGTAAAATCTGCCTGAAGAGCATAGGAAAATCTCTCTGGGTTGTTTGGGAGATTCTTCGTCACATCAGTATCATACACTTGTTTCCTGTCACCAGACAGGATGAGGTCAGGATGAGCTGTTTTAGGATCAAGAGTCAAGTCCACTGCAAACTTCTGGACCCTCTTCATCTCAGTTTCAGGAAACAGCTTCTTTATCTTCACTTCAACCAGCGTCTTCATCATGTTACTGAGCGTCTCCTCCAGCTGAGACACAGCTCTCCTCACAGTCCCCTCATGTGATGCTGGAGGAACACTGACCTGAGACCAGTCCTTGGTGGGTGGTGGATGGTGGATGTTGAGGGACTGGACACTCTGGAGGAGGTGGAGGTGGTCTTCAGAGAGGGAGAGCTTCTCCACCTCAGTGCTCCTCTTCATCAGATCAGAGATCTCCTGTTCCATCTCTCTGATGGCGTCTTCAGCCTGTTTCTTGGTGTTTCTCTGCTTCTCTTCTATCGTAGTGATGAGTTCAGTTTTCTCCACAGACTCCTTCAGACCAGTGAAGACCTGAACACCTTCTGCTTTCTCTCGGTCTGCATCTTCCTCACTGAGCTTCACGTTGTGTTGGACCTCCTGAATCTTCAGGCGTCTCTTCTGGATCATCTCCTGAGTTTCAGCCTCTGTCTTCTGCAGCTCCACCTTCTTTCCTTCACATTCTTGTTTCAGAGGAACAACATTGTGCATCTTGTGGTCCAACACAGTGCAGAGCATGCAGACACACGTCTGGTCGGTCCTACAGAACAGCTCAGAGGTTTATCGTGCTTCAGACACATCCTGTCTTCCAGGTTCTCCACAGGGTCCATCAGCTGATGTCTCTTCAGGCCTGACATTGTCAGGTGAGGCTCCAGGTGAGTCTCACAGTAGGACTCCAGACACACCAGGCAGGACTTCAGGGCCTTCAGTTTGGTTCCAGTGCAGACGTCACAGGGAACTTCTCCTGGTCTGGACTCTTGTTGCTTTGAGTTGCTGCTGCTGGCTTTCTGATGAGTCGACTGTCTGAACTGAGAAACCATCTCAGACATGAAGGTGTTGACCCTCAGATCTGGTCTGGTGGTGAAAACCTCTTTGCACATGGGACACTGGCACCTGTCACTCACATTCCAGTGTTCAGTGATGCACTTTTTGCAGAAGTTGTGTCCACATGGTGTTGTGACTGGATCAGTGAACACATCCAGACAGACAGAACACAGGAACTGGTCTTCAGACAGCAGAAAGTTTGCAGAAGCCATATCTACACACATTGTGGAAGAAAAGAAGAACATGTTATTCGAAATAGAATTCAATAATTTGTTGAAAAGTAAAAATAATTTCTGGTTTCAAGGCCGGCCTCTCAACAGAGACTGCCCTCCTCGTTGTCTCTGAGCACCTTCACACTGCTAGAGCAGCCTCTCTCTCCTCTGTCCTTATCCTTCTAGACCTTTCTGCTGCATTTGACACAGTGGACCACCAGATCCTCATGTCCTCCCTTCAGGACCTGGTATCTCAGGTTCTGCTCTCTCCCTCTTCTCATCCTACCTCAACGACCGCACTCACCAGGTAACCTGGAGAGGAGTTGTGTCTGAACCTTGTCCTCTCACTAGTGGGGTACCTCAGGGCTCCGTCCTGGATCCCCTCCTCTTCTCTATGAACACCAACTCTCTAGGCTGTGTCATTTGCTCACCCTTCCCAAACATTGGTACTTGGTCAAACCTTACACCCCACCCCGTTCACTCCACTCAGCATCTACCAATCGGCTTGTTACTCCGAGCTAAACACTCAACAAAGTCACGACTGTTTGCTGTCCCGGCTCCTCATTGGTGAAACAAGCTCCCGATGACATCAGGACAGCAGAGTCTCTAAATCTCCCACCGCAAACTAAAAACACTTCTTTTCCGACTATATCTTGAGTAAAAAAAGGATAGCATGTTAGTACTTATTGTAAGTCGCTGGATAAAAGTGTCAGCTAAATTAAATGTAAGGTAAAAGCTTTTAACTTTGACATGGGGCGGCTTTAGCTCAATGGGGTAAGAGGGCCGTCCTGCAACCGCAGGGTTGTGGGTTCGATCCCCGCTCTCCCCATTAGTTGCAAGAAGTGTCCTTGAGCAAGGCACTGAACCCCAGTTGCTTCAGGCGCTTCACGCAGCCACTGCTCATAATAACTAAGGATGGGTTAAATGCAGAGAACTAATTTCCCCTTGGGGATAAATAAAAGTGTATATTCTATTCTATAAGAAACCAAGATCAAAGTCGTGCCGACAGACTCAACCTCGCTCCTCTTGCAAAGCAGCACAGAATAAGTCCAAAGTGAGTTAAAGAACAGCTCTGACAACAAAGCTCTGCTGACTGATGACTAACACATCACATTTCCTCCAGCTGCTTCACAATAAAAGCCATAAACTCTTATTGTGAAACTACTAGAGGAAATAGAGGAAGTGATCAATGAACAGTAACAAAAGCAGGAAAGTCAGAGTGAGACTAAAGTGAAAACCACAGATTCAGTTACTAGTGACTAAAGTCCTCCTGAGACAGTTTACAGCAGTTAAAGTGAGTTTCTGTGTCGTGGGACTGTGGACAGACAGCCATAGTTATATTGTTAATAATTCATCAGGTATGAAGTGATAAGAGGAACTTCCTGCCCGAGTAAAGCTAAAGTGTTGTGTTAATCCTGGTGATCACAGGTGTGAATATGATCAGATGTACTCACCAGTGTTTGGAAGAGACTCTGTTGAGTTGTTGAGAAAAACCTGAAGACGTCACTTTGAATCGTCTCAGAGAGAAAAGCAGAGACTCGTCTCGGCTGCAGTGTTTCTGACTCTGAAGTTAACTCTCGTTTACTGAGTGTGACGCAGCAGCTCTCCTCTTCAGGGAGCTCCGCCTCTTACCTGCAGCTCTGTGGGTGTAAACCTCACCTTCACCTCCCTGAGACTCACACAGAATCATTTGCCTTTTCGCCTCCTTGTTTTTGCAGAGATACAGGAAGCTATCGATGACATCCCATAGTGAAGCAGATGGCTTTCCTCCAGAAATATATACAGACTGTAAAGATATTTGTGTTCCTCTCTTAAGTAAAATGTACAGATACTCCTCGTTGAATCAAAAACTACCTGAATCAACACAGCAGCTGCTATTACCTTCATACCAAAGCCAGGTACAAACCCAGAGGAGCCATCCTCATCCAGACCAATTAGTTTACAATGTGTAGAAAACTAAAGGGAGTGGGGATCCTCACGAGCCCCCGGCTGACCGCGGACTGCATTACTCAGGCCTTGTAGTCAATAACTCGGTTATTTGAGTTCTTTACAATCATGTTTACAGGTTTCTTTGGTTCATAAGTCATCTCAACAATATTCACAAAACAAATCAAAGTGACACATATTTATTTATTCTCTTTATTAACGTTAATCACACAATAAAACATCCTGTATTCTGTAAACATTATATAAATGTAGTAGGCCTCAATCTTAATGAAGCTCCATGACAACAAAACTATTAATCAATGTTTCCTGTGTGAACATCAGACAGAACAAATTTAGCTGATTTACTCAGTCAAACTTCAGCTTCATGTATTTGGTGTCTTTAAAGTCAAGTTCAACTGCATCATATTCATACAACATATGTACATTTATTCTCTTCAATGAATAAAATCATTACAATAAACAAAGAGAGTGATTAGTTTACTCCAACAGGAGAGATGACCAGAGGAGCAGAGTTTATACCACCATTATTAACACAAGGACAGAAGAATGGGAGGAGTTTCTCCTTGAAGGAGCAGCCAGTAAAGGAGTAGATGAGAGCTGCAGCTTCTACGTCATAGAAGGAGACCAGACCCTCCTCATAGTCCACAAACACCCCCACCTTCTGAGGCCCAGACCTCAGGGAGAGAACAACTGGAGGACCATCAAGAGCTTCATACTCGTTTCCATTTGTTAAATCTATAGTCCAGATACCATCTTCAGGACTCCATGTGATGTCTTCTTTCCTGTTGATCGACTCTCTGACCACTCCTAAAAACCATTCAGTTTTTCCTTTAACTTGAACCTCAAAGTAAAATCTGCCTGAAGAGAAACTTTGCTTTGCTAAGACACAAATATATGTAGTAAATCTCTCTGGGTTGTTTGGGAGATTCTTCGTCACATCAGTATCATACACTTGTTTCCCGTCATCAGACAGGATGAGGTCAGGATGAGCTGTTTCAGGATCAAGAGTCACGTCCACTGCAAACTTCTGGACCCTCTTCATCTCAAATTCAGCAACCAGCGTCTTCATCATGTTACTGAGCGTCTCCTCCAGCTGAGACACAGCTCTCCTCACAGTCCCCTCATGTGATGCTGGAGGAACACTGACCTGAGACCAGTCCTTGGTGGGTGGTGGATGGTGGATGTTGAGGGACTGGACACTCTGGAGGAGGTGGAGGTGGTCTTCAGAGGAGAGCTTCTCCACCTCAGTGCTCCTCTTCAT
>NW_026613262.1:670108-766475 GCF_029220125.1 Pseudoliparis swirei | reverse complement strand
TAAAAAAAATTTTTAAACTTTTTTCAAAAAATGGACAAAATAATTCCAAAAATATTTTTTTTTTGGGGGAAAAAAACTAAGAAAGGATTTTTTTTTTTTTGACCCTTTTTAAAATACCAAACCAAAGGGAAAAGCTCAGGGGGGTTTTTAAACAATTTAAACCATTTTTTCGGATCAACAAATTTAATCCCCATGGATGGTGGATGCAGCTTCAGTTGTTGGTCCGCCACTCGCTGTCTTTTTAACCGTGGTCTTTACAAAACTTCCGAATATTGGCCACGGACGCTCCTCATAAGCCACATTCAAATATCAAGTGGTTTTTTATGTCCACATCACAGCCACTATGCATCATTTGTTGTACAATATCTAAGTAAGGTAACAGGCTGGAGTCCATCTTACGTTTCAGTGCAAAAGGGTGTATATAGCAGTGGCAAACCTAAACGCCTACTGCGGAGATAAACACAGAATAAACTCAGTTACCCAAAATGCAACCCTTTTAGTGTCAACTACATTTAACCCTCCTGTTATGTTGCGGGTCAAATTGACCATTTGTTTCTTTGTAAATGTGGGACAGTCTTTCTTGCTCCCTCCAACCATATGTTTCAAAACACACACACACACACACCCCGACACACACTCTCACACACACACACACACACACACACACACACACATTAAGTGAGAAGGTGATTCTTGTTGTGTACATGAATATTAAACTTCCCGTCGTCACCATTGTCGCTAACATATCCAGGTTTAATTCTTTATTCTTTATATTGACTTAATTAATATTCTTCTAACGTTACCCTGCTGTGTTTGCATCGTTAAAATATCTCCGTTTAATTATTTATTCTTTATATTGATTCATTAATATTCTTCTAAGGTTAATACGAATATGTATCACTGGCTTTTATTTTGACTTCATTTAAGCACTTCCGCTCTGTCG
This sequence comes from Pseudoliparis swirei, assembly GCF_029220125.1. Lineage (NCBI taxonomy): Eukaryota > Metazoa > Chordata > Actinopteri > Perciformes > Liparidae > Pseudoliparis > Pseudoliparis swirei. Next base: position 765,532 of record NW_026613262.1, on the reverse strand, counting down.
TTTTTTGGTTTCAGACAGCAGAAACTAAATACAGAGGTGGTATTCCGTTTCCGTTTTTTTTGAAACGGAAAAACGAAACACGTGATTTCCGTATTCCGTATTTGAATGAAACGAAAACGAAATAACATTACGACACGGACCGCTTCCGCACGTGGTTCGCGCTTTCGCCCACAGGCGTATCAGGAGAAAGGCGTGACCACCTGACCAACGCCGCCGTATGCGGTCAGCCAGCAGCTGCTGCAGGTGCTGCAGACTCTGCCTCCGCCGTCTTCCAGATGCTGCTCACCGCTGCCCAGCATCAGCCAGGTAGGCGGGCCCAGCTCCCTCGGACCTCCGCGAGTCCTTCGGTTCTCCACGGGAACAAGCGGGAGCAGAAGAACATAACGTCGGGCCACCGAGAAGAGAGACTAACCCCGCTGTGTGTTGTGCACCGGTCCTGCAGCGGATCGTGAGCGCCAGAGTCTGGCGAGGGCGACATGAGGACCAGGAGGAGACCGCCCGAGCCTCCTCCTCCTCTTCCTCACGTGGACCCTCCGTGACCTACGCGCCTCGGCCTCCATCACGCCGGACGTCCATCACTTCGGAAGTGGAATTTAGTTTTTTATTCCTGGTTTATCCATGACAGTCGGTGTGTTTGTCTTTAACCGTTAAATGACCCGTTTTGGGGTATGAAGAGTATCTGGATCATAACAGCCCCCTCCCGTCCCGACAGCATCGTGTACCAGGGTTACTCCGTCCTCGGTTCCTTTATCAGTCGTGGAACGTTCCAGAAACGGAATCTTCTCTCCGCCACAAAGTATTTATTGTTTCCATTAGTTTGTTATCGGTCTTCTGTTCGTCGACTTAAAACTTGTTGTACTTGTAAAAAGTGCTGAAATGTTTTGTTTAGTCATTTGAGAGAGACGCTCTAGGAAAATAAAACAATGTGGACAGACTGAAGTTGTCTTGTGAGATTATTTTATTTTTATTAAATTACGCCTCTATCTACTTCTTGCTGGTCGCTGTGTCATCCGTTTAGTAAATAGCTTGGAGTGAGAACATTTCCAATGTCTTTTATTTCTGTACCTGAGAACTTGGGACACGACGAGCCACATCTGGACTCCAGCTCCTCGTGTCCAGTCGGCATCCTGAACTGACACCTTCACAATGTTTGTTTGGCCAAACCTCAACATTATGACTAAAGCATTGACATTATTAACATTATTAACAAAGAAAAGTAGCACAACTTCACATTTGTGAAGCTGGAAACATGAAATGTTTTTACAGGTAACATTTATTAAACGATTACAAATAATTTCATTTTCTGTCAATTGACTCATGGTTTCAGATGGACTTGAAAGAACTGTAAAAATAATATTTATTTTAAAAAGTATTGTTTTGCTTGTAAACCTCTTTTATTATCTAAGTCACAGAATACAATTTATTTGTCATGAAAACTTCTGTCAACCAGGCTTTACTTTTCTGGATCTTTCTTCTGGACGTAGAAATAAATGTCTTAGATTTAACAAAGATTTGAATTGATATGGTACATATAATGTGTCATGATGCAGAGTTTAAGAGATTAATATGTTTATATGTAACGGGATACATTTAATAATGACGTGTAAATCAATCACCACAGTAAACGGTAAGATGTCAAGTTCAACTGCATGATATTAAGACAAGATATGTACATTTATTCTCTTCAATGAATAAAATCATTACAATAACCAAAGAGTGATTAGTTTACTCCAACAGGAGAGATGATCAGAGGAGCAGAGTTTATACCATCATAATAATAACCAGGATGGAAGAATGGGAGGAGTTTCTCCTTGAAGGAGCAGCCAGTAAAGGAGTAGATGAGAGCTGCAGCTTCTACGTCATAGAAGGAGACCAGACCCTCCTCATAGTCCACAAACACCCCCACCTTCTGAGGCCCAGACCTCAGGGAGAGAAGAACTGGAGGATCATCAAGAGCTATATACTCGTTTCCATTTCTCAAATATAAAGTCCAGTAACCGTTCTGAGGTCTCAGTGTGATGACTCCCTTCCTGTTGACCGACTCTCTGGTCACTCCTAAAGCCCATTTAGACTTTTGTTTAACTTGAACCTCGTAATAAAGTTTTTCTGAAGAGAACTTCTGTGTTCCTAAAACACAGGGACGAGAAGAGAACCTCTGTGGATTGTAGGGGAGACGTGGCTGCTGTACCTGAGCATGTTTCACTTGTTTCCCGTCATCAGACAGGATGAGTTGATGATGAGCTGTTTCAGGATCAAGAGTCACGTCCACTACAAACTTCTGGGCCCTCTTCATCTCAACTTCAACCAGCGTCTTCATCATGTTACTGAGCGTCTCCTCCAGCTGAGACACAGCTCTCCTCACAGTCCCCTCATGTGATGCTGGAGGAACACTGACCTGAGACCAGTCCTTGGTGGGTGGTGGATGGTGGATGTTGAGGGACTGGACACTCTGGAGGAGGTGGAGGTGGTCTTCAGAGAGGGAGAGCTTCTCCACCTCAGTGCTCCTCTTCATCAGATCAGAGATCTCCTGTTCCATCTCTCTGATGGCGTCTTCAGCCTGTTTCTTGGTGCTTCTCTGCTTCTCTTCTATCGTAGTGATGAGCTCCTTCAGTTTCCTCTCCACAGACTCCTTCAGACCAGTGAAGACCTGAACACCTTCTGCTTTCTCTCGGTCTGCATCTTCCTCACTGAGCTTCACGTTGTGTTGGACCTCCTGAATCTTCAGGCGTCTCTTCTGGATCATCTCCTGAGTTTCAGCCTCTGTCTTCTGCAGCTCCACCTTCTTTCCTTCACATTCTTGTTTCAGAGGAACAACATTGTGCATCTTGTGGTCCAACACAGTGCAGAGCATGCAGACACACGCCTGGTCGGTCCTACAGAACAGCTCCAGAGGTTTATCGTGCTTCAGACACATCCTGTCTTCCAGGTTCTCCACAGGGTCCATCAGCTGATGTCTCTTCAGGCCTGACATTGTCAGGTGAGGCTCCAGGTGAGTCTCACAGTAGGAGGCCAGACACACCAGGCAGGACTTCAGGGCCTTCAGTTTGGTTCCAGTGCAGACGTCACAGGGAACTTCTCCTGGTCTGGACTCTTGTTGCTCTGAGCTGCTGCTGCTGGCTTTCTGCTGAGTCGACTGTCTGAACTGAGAAACCATCTCAGAGAACAAAGTGTTGACGAGCAGCTCAGGTCTTGATAAGAAAACCTTTTTACACAGTGGACACATGTTCTGGTTGTTGGTATTCCAGTAATCATTGATGCACTTTTTGCAGAAGTTGTGTCCACATGGTGTTGTGACTGGATTAGTGAACACATCCAGACAGACGGAGCACAGGAACTGATCTTCAGACGGCAGATAGTTTGAAGAAGCCATGTCTACACACATTGAGGAAAGAAAATATATTTTTAATATTCAAAATAGTTTTATGTCTATCTGTAAATATTGTTCTTTTAAGTATGAGAACGACAAACGGCACAGATTATGTCCACTTCCTGTTGTGTAGACCACTTTATAATTGAAGAGCAGCTCTGACAACAAAGCTCTGCTTACTGATGACTAACACATCACATTTCCTCCAGCTGCTTCACAATAAAAGCCATAAACTCTTATTGTGAAACTACTAGCGGAAATAGAGGAAGTGATCATGAACAGTAACAATAGCAGGGAAGTCGGCGTGAGACAAAACTGAAAACCACAGATTCAGTTACTAGTTACTAAAGTCCTCCTGAGACAGTTTGAAGCAGTTAAAGTGAGTTTCTGTGTCGTGGGACTGTGGACAGACAGCCATAGTTATATTGTTAATAATTCATCAGGTATGAAGTGATAAGAGAGGAACTTCCTGCCCGAGTAAAGCTAAAGTGTTGTGTTAATCCTGGTGATCACAGGTGTGAATATGATCAGATGTACTCACCAGTGTTTGGAAGAGACTCTGTTGAGTTGTTGAGAAAAACCTGAAGACGTCACTTTGAATCGTCTCTGAGAGAAAAGCAGAGACTCGTCTCGACTGCAGTGTTTCTGACTGAAGTTAACTTTCGTTTCCTGAGTGTGACGCAGCAGCTCTCCTCCTCAGGGTGGCTCCGCCTCTTATCTGCAGCTCTTATGAAACACAGTAAAGCTGCAGGCAGTGTTGCCAGGTCCGCGGTTTTCCCGCGGAATTGGGCTACTTTTGAAGTGTTGCCGCGGGTTGAATTTCTTGTCCGCTGGTTCGGGTAGACCTATTTTGCATGCAAATTACATGAATATCTTTAAATAAAAATCCATATTTTAAATGAAATAATTTATTTCTACCCAAATCCTACCAAACTGACTCCAGATCAGCACGTACACACATGGACATGGGACACGCCCATACACACACGCACCTAAAGCTCTCGCTCTCAGTCTCCCGACCCGCTCGATCTCAACTCTGGTCTGGTAGTTAGTGTAGCTAGCTACACTGGAGAAACATGCCACCCGGTAAGTGGGCTAAATACGGAAGAAATATACGAAAGAATGGGAAAGTGAAAACGGAATTAAAGAATGGATAGAACGTGTGGCTGGGGATGATACCAAAGCTTTTTGTCGGTACTGCAAAACCGAGATTCGTGCGCACCACAGTGATCTCCAAAACCACAGCAAAACGGGGAAACACATTCGAAATGCTGCTCCGTTCTCCAGTTGTCGAGTGCGTACATTGTTTGAACTATAAGTATCTGATAAAAATATAGTGAAGCAACATAAGGTGTTTCAGTTGAAATAAGGTATTGCATTAACTACAGTAAATGCATATAGGCCGCAAGGTGAACATCGAAAAGTCCTTTGGAATATGAATCCCGCTCCACAGTCGCGCATCTACACAATATTTAGTTCATAAAAAAGAAAGAGTCGTGCTTAGCTACCAAAAAAAAGTTTGTCGCTGAATTTGCCGTCGATTCTCGATGCAACTATGTTTTATGCCGAACTAGTTTCTTCAGAGCGTAATATGATCTTGGTCACGAGTGGTGGCACGGTTCGACACGTGATCGGTCTACACCAATGAGGTAGCTGCTTTTTGTCAACAGAATGGCAAGATGGCGTCCTCGAGCAGTACGGAAGACGAAGAAAATACACCGGAATATATTAATAAATCAAAAAACAAACATTGTTTTATGCATATTACTTCAGTCAAGCACGAGGAGGTACATTATTTCACCACTACACGATGGAATACATACAGGACAAGCCTACAAACGTGGCTCGGGTTGGACGGTGAGTCTCGGGACGTGGCTGAGAACTTCAAACACTGTGTTGATGTGGAGTTTGACAATATTCCCGAGGATGCTGGCTTCCATCACACGTGCTACTGTAGATTTACGGACAAAAAATCCATGGCAAGGGTGGAAAGACGCGTCGACGTAAGAGACAAGCGACGGAAGACCACGAGGCCATTCCATCGACTTCTAGCGGCACGAGTCCAACAAAGAAACTGCGATCCAGGTCAGGGCTGCCGATCGCAGGCTCTGGCCCCGTTCTTCCTGCCCTGTGCATCATTTGCCAAAAAAAGGAGAAGTTCGTCAACCGAGCAGGCAAACGACAAAGGGATCCTCTGTCAAAGGCTGAAACATTAACAGCAGGTAAACACACACACACACACACACACACACACACTGTGGTTGAGTGACTGAAAGGTACAATTATGTGTGAGATATGTCAACAAACTCATTGAGCTATCCTTTTTGTTTTGTTAAGGCCAATTGCAGAAAGCTGCCGAGTTGAAGGAGGACCAAAGTATTCTTTTGCATATACAAGACAAAGACTGTGTGGCTCTGGAGGTGCAGTACCACAAAGGCTGTTATAATCAGTACACCAGGTTTTTGATGAGGCCTGAAAAACCAGAGAAAGACCAGTAAGTTATTTATGATATTGCATTTCAAGGAGCTACTAACTTAACATTGCATAAGTAAACATTCAATCCGCATTCTGTTGTATGTGCACACAATCACAACACTTATTCATTTATTTCCTTCTCATTCATATGTGTTCTAGGAATGAGCCCACGTTTGATGTCAGCTATAAGATATTCTGTGAAAGGATCATTCGCCAAAGGCTGCTTGTCAACCAAGAGGTGCTGAGAATGGGCTGAGGAAGGCCTTCATTGAACTGGTGAAAGCAAATGAAGGTCTTGATGCTTCAAACTACAGGTAACTGCAATGCATTTTTCCCTCACGTCTTATTATTTGTCATGTGCAAGTCCAGCTTTACACAACATGTGTGTGACAGGCCTGAGAAACTGTTTTTAATTCTTGCTGTTTGCACAAACATGTACCAGTTGGCAACAAGGAGAAGTGTGTGCGTGCGTGATGTTGTGTGCCTTTCTTGGGCATCTTTGGTGTTCAATGTGCTGTATGGCAGATAGGTTCTAGCCTGTAATGTCTTGTACCACCTGCACCACTCTCTGCTTTTCATGATACTCCTGTGACTTAATTGTCACTGTTTTGTTGTGTTGCAGACAGGATATGTTGAAGAAGAGGCTGGCTCGTGATTTCCCCCAGCTGGTGTTTCACACCCCCACCAAGCGCAACATCTGCGAGCTGGTTTTTGCAGAGACCCTGTCAACCGCACACTCGTGGACATGCTACCTTACCCATCAGGTGCAGAAACCACACAGTCTAGTGAGTTGAGCCAGACAGACAGCGAGACTGAAAAAGGGACAACAGAGTGCCAAACAACACAAGAGGATGCAAGGACACTATATACAGCAGCGTTGTTCTTAAAAAGACATCTTAGTGACACTCCTGGCATGTCATGCCCATGGCCTCCAACCTCTGAAAATTTGAATGTCACTGAAGCACAAACTGTTGTTCCCCTTGCGCTATACAATCTAGTAAACTGGATTATAGGCGCCTCTGAGGAGCCAACACTGGATCATTTTGTCAACATTGCTGATGACTTGCACTTGAAAGTGTTGTCTGTTAGTCAAGACATTGTGTACCTTGCTTCCAAGGGCCGTAAGCAGACACCTAAGTCCTTGACTTTAGGTTTGACTGTTCGACATTTAACAGGATCATCACGCATTGTGTCACTGCTTAACAAACTGGGACATTGTGCATCATGGGACACAGTTTTGAGTCTAGACACTAGCCTTGCCCAACTGACACTAGAAGAAGGCGCAGACAAAATACCAAAGGGATTCTCAAAGAGGGCACCCACAACACTTGTGTGGGATAACATTGACTTTGGGGAGGAGACTCTATCAGGTCGTGGAACTACTCACCATACCAATGGAATCATGCTCCAGAGTTTGACCATCGAGCCTATGTCCACAGCAATCAGACAGCCACTAAGGAAGAGAGTTTCCTCATTCAAAGCGCCCCCCAAAATGCCTCTAGAACCGTACCATCAGTCCAAAAGGCAAGGGCCACAGAACTTGCGTCAACAAGTGCAGGCAGCAACATGCAGAATGGACACCCACTTTGCTGCACAAACTGAATTGGCATATGTTTTTGTGAAGTCCACAGATACGGATAGATGTGCAATCCCAAGCTGGACAGGTTTCCATACACTGCTTCAAGGTGAAAATACTCTGCAGAAGTCAGCATTGTATTATCTTCCAGTAATTGAGGCCTCACCAACAGAGATGTCAACAGTGAACACTATCCTGAAGCGAAGTGTCCAGATGGCTGATCAGCTAGAACTGGATCATATAGTTTTAGTGTTTGACCAGGCTATATATGCCAAGGCACAGCAAATACGCTGGAAGAATGATGACTTTACACAACGTTTAGTGATTAGATTAGGCGAATTCCACACATGCATGTCCTACCTGAGTATTTTAGGCAAAAGGTTTGGAGATGCAGGACTGCAAGACATCCTCATTGAATCAGAAGTTGTTGCCCCAGGATCCATCAACGGGGTAATAAATGGTCATCACTACAATCGCAGCATGAGGGCTCATAAACTTCTCTATGAGAGTCTGCAGCGCATCAGGTTCATCAGCTTCTTGGACTCCTTGCTACCAGAAGAGAGAGCTGTGTGCATGGATGTCATCACTGACATGAAATGTGTCTTTCCAGGTGGATTGATGGATGTTTTGAGTGCAGATCAGAGGTTTGATGGTATGAGTTCCAAATATGCTGACTTTGTGCAGAGGAAAAGTACAGAGAATGCAACATTTGCTTTCTGGAGCTCATACATTGACATGATGCAGCTACTCCTCCTGTTTGTGAGAGCAACGCGAGAGTCAAACTGGCAACTTCACCTGTCAACAGTCCGATTAATGATGCCATGGTTTTTTGCCTACGATCGAGTAAACTATGCTCGATATTTACCTGCGTACTGGCTGGAAATGGTGAATTTGCCCATCACACATCCCTCTTGCCACAGTGAGATGAATGTGAAAGGCCAGTGGACTGTCCAGCGACAAAGTGTTCATGGATTTGCCTCCATTGCTTGCGACCAGGCTATTGAGCAAACCCTTAACAGAGATGCCAAGACAAAAGGTGGTTGGACAGGGATCACACAAAATCGGTCTGCAGTGTATCGCTGGATACTATCACAGCATGAAAGAGCCGCTATAGCAAGACAGTGTGAATCAATGGCAGGGATATCTCCTGAGCTGAGGACTCGAAAGGACCTTGACAACACACGCATCGATGCTGATGAAAAGGCTGTGAGCAGAATCATTTCCACCATTGATTCCATGCTCAACCCTTTTGATGTGTACCAAGACGGCATTGTGTGTCTTAGCACTGGAAGAGTAGCAACAGCAGAAATCGTGAAGGATTTGCTTGTTGCCTCAGAAAAGGGTGAAGATGCCGTAAAAGAATTTATGGACCAGAGACTGTTGTCGAATTCAGTTGACATATTTGCCCCCATAAAATCACAAAAACTCAAGACCTTCAATGATCAGGTTAAGCCAAAAAAGAAATCTGTAGCAGGCAAGGAAGTGATTTTGCGTGCTGACAAAAAGCTATTTTCCAGGCTCCTCATCCTTGGTAAGAGCAGAAAAATTGACATGAGGGAAATTATGTCATATTCCTTGGGAACTGTGTCCTATCCATTAGCAAGTGCTGATGGTTTACTTGCCAAAACAAATAAATCAGCTCTCATGGATCTATTGGAGAAAAAAGGTGGAAACTGCTTGGTTGACCAAGTTCCAGTGGATGGTGCCATTCTTTTTGATGGCATGGCAGTCATGCAGGCCATGAAATCCAGACCAGGTACATTTGGAGAGCTTGCAGAGACCATACTGCAGAACATACTCCAACTTGCTTTGCAGCACAAGTGTACACGCATTGACTTTGTCACTGACCAGTATCCACTCATCAGTATCAAAAACGTAGAACGGTCACGTAGAGCTGATGCAGGGTCACAACGCATGCAAATCTTTGGCCCAGATCAGAGGACGCCAACCCAATGAAAAAAGTTTCTCTCAGAAGGAACAAATAAGGAAGCACTTGCCGAATTCCTGTATGTTGCATGGAAAAATGCAGACCTTACAACAGTGGGCAAAAACCTCTGCTTGTACATAGCACATACAAATCAATGTCACTGTGTGACTGTTAAGGAGGGTGTACAGTCTGTTCGTGTTGTTGAAGACCTGCAGTGTGATCATGAAGAATGTGACACAAGGGTGTTTTTACATGCACAACATGCTGCACGGAAGCATAAAGCTGTCATCATCAAGAGCTCTGACACTGATGTGGCAGTCATTGCTGTAAGTGTGCAGACAGATTTCCCATGCAGTTTATATGTTTTCACAGGGACTGGCAACAGGACACGTATCATTGACATTACCAAGGTGTCATCAGCTCTCGGAACCAGTGTGTGTTCAGCCTTGATCGGAATTCACACATTCTCTGGTTGTGACTCCACAAGTGCCTTTTATGGCAAAGGGAAAAAAAGACATTTTCTGTTGCATGTGAGAAAGGTGAGTACCTAAAGGCTTTTAAAAGTTTAGGTACTCACTTTAACTTGGAGCAGTCAACATTTGCACTTCTTTGCCAGTATGTGTGCCGCTTATATGACCAGCCAGCTGCCGATAATGTAAATGAAGCTAGGTACAAGGCTTTCTGTATGGCATCATCAGCCTTGCCAGAAATATGCATTCCCCCAACGACTGATGCCCTCCAACAGCACTGCAAAAGGGCAAACTACCAGGCTGCAATAATGAGGTCCTGTCGCAAACAAAAAATAAGTGCTCCATCACCTGCTGGATATGGTTGGCAAATAGAGGATGGGACCTTGCACATCACCTGGATGACCAGAAATCTGGCCCCTGACAGTGTTTTGCATGTCATACACTGCGGCTGCAAAGGTGCCTGTGAGACAGGAAGATGTTCCTGTTTTTCTGCAGGATTGTGTTGCACAGACTTATGTCGTTGCTGTAATTGTGCCAACACCAAAGACACCGAGCAACTGGAAGACAACTGTCCTGACACTGACAGTGAGGACTGAGCATCCTTAATATGTTATTTCTTTTGTAGTTTTGTACAGTTTTATATATCAGTCATATTTTTCATAAAGATTGTTTCTATTGTTCATCAGTGTTGTTTTCATTTGTGGAAGAATGAATGAACGAACGAACAAATGGTCATTGGTATAAGTACAATTACTGCCAAAAGACTACGTCCTACTTTTACTGCCAAAGACTGTACTTCCTACTGAGGTAGGAAGTACAGTCTTTGCCTTGATTTCTTCAGTGTGTGCTGGGTGTTCACAGTCCATGTTAGATCGTCAGTAAGGTGTATTCCCAGGTATGTTAAACTTGATCTAAATGACTTAACATAAGCATAACATGATCGTATATTGCCTCATTGTTCTTATTGGACGCGGCTATGTATACAGCACTATTTAGAATCCATTTAGCCCACTTTTAAGGGTGTTTTTCTCTTTATCGGTAACGTTGAATCCAACCACGGGAGCCGCCATCTTGCCATTCTGTTGACAAAAAGCAGCTACCTCATTGGTGTAGACCGATCACGTGTCGAACCGTGCCACCACTCGTGACCAAGATCATATTACGCTCTGAAGAAACTAGTTCGGCATAAAACATAGTCGCATCGAGAATCGACGGCAAATTCAGCGACAAACTTTTTTTTGGTAGCTAAGCACGACTCTTTCTTTTTTATGAACTAAATATTGTGTAGATGCGCGACTGTGGAGCGGGTTGAAACGAAAACAGTGTTCACCTTACGGCCTAATATGAAGTAAAAACAGTACATTCATGTTGTCCAGGCAGGGAGGAAGAGAGAAAAGGGAAGAGAAAGCCTCAAGACAAAGCAACAGGTTAGTTTGTCCGTCAGTGAATTGGTCTACACCTTCACAGAGCTATATTTTATTTATGATAATATACTGTATCTAATTACACAAGGCCATTTTAGGACCTAGGTGAAATAACTGTTTCGGGAAAACTGCTTTTAATGCTGGCATACAAACCATTTGTTGTTACTTTGTAGATATTACAATACATTTGGCAATGATAGCAATGTTGTTGGACTTTAAAAGCAGTGTATATGGTTTGGCACAGGCATATTTTGAGTTCTGATATTGGGCTTGTTTTTTGGGCTTGTTTTATTGGCCATTGGGCTGGTTTTGTCACACAGACCTGGCAACCCTGGCTGCAGGAAGCGGAAGTGAAACAGTAGAACCCTGAAGATGTTCATGAAGACAAACCATGTTTCATGTACAGCCGGCAGGAATAGTTATTTAATGTTTTAAAGCTGATTAATGTCCTCTCTGCAGGACACAGAGACAATAGAGACGTGTCAGATGTCAGTGATTGAACCACTTAAACCAAAGTTACTGTAAAGGAATAGTTAAAAACTTTATAAAGAAAACAAAGTGTGTCTTTTAAGTGGACTTGTGTGCTTCAACTGTCTCTTTGTTTTTAATAAAACGTTGATAGTTTGGACTCTGTGTTTGTGTCGCAGGGCGGAGAAAGCAGAAGGCAACCTGAGAGACAAAGCGCAGGGCAAAGCTCACACCTGTTGAACTCTTCCTGACGTCACCTGTCCATCAACTCATAACTATTTATTGTCTGCTGCTTCTAATCATTGAAAACATGTTCAAGCTAAATCACTGTGATTTGCATCAAGTTATATTTTATGGAGGACTTAAGTTTATGGAGGACTTAAGATGACTTAAGTATAAATAAATAAATGCATGAATAAATACAAGAATAAATAAATAAATGCTTGAATACATGTATAAATAAATAAATACAGGAATAAATAAATAAATGCTTAAATAAATGTATAAATAAATACAAGTATAAATGTATAAATTGATTAATAAATACAGAAATTAATAAATATAAGTTATAACTCAACAGGATATCATTAAATAAATGTATTTCTACATTTCAGTATTTCTTCATTTATTTATATCTCTATTTATGTGTCCACACGTATTTCTTCATTTATTTATGTTTGACATTTGTGTATCCGTATATTCAAATGAGCTGGGCGGTCCGAACCTCATTGTTAAACAGGATTGGTCAAATCGGGGAGCAAGACAGAAGCAATCGATCCCTAGCACTTGGACCTGTAGACGAACAGTGTTTATTATGCATTCTTGTCTGTACATTCTAAATACCAGTGGCGTGCCGTGGGCCTGGGGCCTGGGCCTTCAGTGAGGTCCTACACAGTCCCACCCGAATTAATCCACCTCTCATTACATCATTATGATGCCATGGCTCTAGACACTATACAGTTAGACAGAGACGCAGGATAACCAGGCGTTACGTCACCTTGAAATTGACATTTTTATTCAGAGAATTGCAGGGGAAGAGTACAATACAGTCCAGTTCAACTAATAGGCAAGAACATAGTCGAGTGCAATAGAGTTATATTAATATTCTTCTTCTATCCATTTCTGGTCCACAAACTTTGAGCTTTAAGTCCAACTTTTTTTTACAGTGTGTTCACTAAACAGCGCATTGTCACCAGAGCAGTTTCACCGTGATGATGAAGATGAAAGTTCCTGTTTACCCAAACACATGACACAATAAATGAGTCTTTTCAATATGTCCCTCTTGTTCTTCACCTGTTCATTGTGCAGCTCCCCTGCCGCCTGTTCGTTGATCTGTAGATCCGCTCCGTGTCCCCAAAAGTTTTCAAAGCACCGATGCTTGTAAGTGCCGAGCCGCACTTTGGGTCTCGTTGCTGCCTCGGTTAGACAACTCAAGTTTGCAAAGCCAGTGTGGCTCCCAACACCAAATGGATCACTTGCAACAGGCATTCCCATCAGTCCGGTGTGCAGAGCTTCTCGGAGCCTGTGAGCCGTTGGTATCGCTCGTAGTTGGAACTTTGAAAGTGGCGATCGAGCCACTGTCCCGCCTGTGACGGGCTTTGTAGCGTCGGCGTCGGTCTTAAAGTTCGTTGAGAATGGCCTTATAATTATATCCTCGACCAAATCGATATCTTCTCCTCCTTCCGCCATTGTGGGTTGAACAAACAGCTTTGTAGTACGCGAATTAATTCGTTTATCAAATTCAGTTTCCTAGTTCTGAGGTTCTGCATATACCTGCCCATAGGCCCCGCCTCTCAATATTGGTAATCCAATCAAAAGACGTGCACGCACTACGCCTGCTAGCTGCTCCTGTGCCGGTTCCGGGGCCTTCTAGAAGGCCTACAGGAGCCAACTCTAAAGCTGATTGGTTGACACAACATCGTCATTCCCATTCACTTGAAGCTACCAGCGCCCGCAATGTTGATTTTGCAGGCCTAAGGGCAGATTTTAGCCCCCTGGCAACACACAATGGCTGAATATGATTGGATACAAGATCTAACATAAAGACCAGCCCTCCAAATCTCAACCTGGGGCTGGAAGCAGCGCAACCAAGAGGAACGCTATGAAATTAAGAGAATAACTCTTACTCTGGGAAATAATTGAATACATATTTGTGGGAAAATATATTTAGAAAAAAATATATATTCTGATGATGTTTAGGCCAGCAGAGAAGGCCTTGCTGGCCCTGACGGCCCGCCACTGGTACTCAGTGTACTTGGAATTGATAAACGGCTGAAGTCAAAAAGCTGTCTCGGCTAACTTCTGCTAACGGTGAGCTGAGCTTGCCAACTTCAACAACATATGCAAGGCAGAAGTAGTAGAGCACAACACACCAGGTGCATCACACTCCTGTTGTGGTATATTGGATCGAGCACTCGGTGCTCGATTGTATTTGACTGTCACCACTACAGAGTTCGGTGATAGTTTGTTCATGCCTGGCAGTTGTGTGTGATTAACCCGCGAGTAAAAGATCTAACTTGTGCTGCATCCTCGTCTCCGTGCATTTGTATCGAACAGTGATTTAGATAACCCACGAATAGTATACAACTATAACAGTGACTTTATACATAGAGCATAAAGACACAACATGGTGTCAGAAGACGGAGTTACGGAGTAATTCGAGGACGGTATTGTAAAAGTTAGCTTAAAAAAAATAAAAATAAAGTGCTAGCACGTGCGAACATGGAGCAGTTCAAGCCGCCACCATCGCTGATACTTACCGGGAATATAGCTGAAAACTGGAGAAGATGGGAACAACGTTTTAAGCTGTATATGACCGCTTCAGGTGCGTTGGGTAAGGAAGAGACGGTTAAAATAGCCATTCTGCTCCACACGGTCGGCGAGGAGGCGCTGGAAGTGTATAACACACTCGCCATCATCCCAGATGGAGATGAAGAAACAATGGAGGAAGTTCTCCAAGCCTTCACGGACTACTGCAGCCCTCAAAAGAACGTGGTTTTCGAACGCAATCAATTCTGGTCACACACGATGTCAGCAGGAATATCGGTGGACAGATTCATCACAGAGCTACGCCAGAAGAGCAAAGACTGTGAGTTTGGCAGACATGAAGATGACATGATTAGGGATAAATTAGTGTTTAGCATAAACGATATTCGTCTGAAGGAGAGACTGTTGCGTGATAATGAGCTCACTTTGCGCAGAGCCATGGACACGTGCAGATCAGCAGAGCTAAGTCACAAATACAAGCCATGCAGACGTCACAGGTTGTCCAAGACACCTCAGGAGATGCTTTAAGGAAGGCAACAGGGCAGCTGGGACAAGAGCAAAACAAGCAGCAAGAGGCATGAGACAACAACCGTCTGCCATAAATGTGGAAACAAGCATGAGCCTCGTCAATGCCCAGCTTATGGTGCAGTGTGCCATACATGTGGTAAGAACAAGCATTTCTCTAAGGTATGTAGAGCTGGCACTGAGAGGAGCAGCAACTACAAGACAAAGACAATACATAATGTGGAGAGTGAAGTTGACTCCTTATACAAAGGCATGATTGGAAAATACAAAAAGAAAGCAGTTCACCGAGCTAAATGCACTGTGTGGCATGAAACAGCCACAGTCAGAGGCGGAGCGATTCATTTCAAGCTGGACACAATGTGCTTCCCATGCACATGTTCAGGAAGCTCCCAGGTCCCATTCAGCTCCGGCCCACAGAGACTGTCCTCATTGCATTTGGTGGAGCCCGCCTACCCACAGATGGTATTGCATCTCTAGAATGCAGGACTACTCAACATAAAGCTATGCTGGACTTTCATGTGTCAAGCCGGGCCGACAAGCCGATTCTGGGTGGAGATGCATGTGAGGAGCTGCAGCTGGTGAGAAGAGTTGAGGCCCTCGCAGCAAGATCCCCGCAACCAGGAGAAGCTCCAGCGACCAAAGAGGAGGTGCTACAAAGGTCTGCAGAGGGCTTCACAGGATGGGGCGAGTTCCCTGGTGTTCATCACATACACATCGACCCCAGCGTCACGCCTGTGATCCATGCATGCAGAAATGTGCCCCTCTCCATCATGGATTCACTGAGAGAGACAATCAAAGACTTCCAGAACAGAAAAGTGATGACCCCTGTCAATGAACCGACAGAATGGGTGAACAGTCTTGTTGCTACAAAGAAAAAGAACGGTGCGCTAAGGGTGTGTTTGGATCCTTGCAACCTGAATGAGGCAGTGAAGCGTCAGCACGATTCCATTCCTACACCGGAAGACGTGCGCAGCAGATTAGCAGGAAAATCCATCTTCTCCATCCTAGATGAGAAGGATGGAGCCTGGCAGATCAAGCTAGATGAGCCATCGTCTAAGCCGCGGAAAAAAAGTGAATAAATAAAGTTTTAAATTTTTTTTTTTAATCAGTCGGAAAAATATATTATTTTGAAAAAGGAGCGGATCCACCGTGTCGGTCTGAGCCGTTCAGGAGTCTTAAAGTTCGGGTTCATCGCTGCAGGCGAGTCTCACGCGCCGAACCCTCTGCTGGCGGCACAGTGACAAAGAATCTTAAAACATATTCAACCTGCTCAATGAATCCTGTCACTTCAGGGAAATGACAACTGTTTTCAAGTTGGCCGATAAAGTCGCTGCTGTGTGGGCGAGTGAACAGCGGAACATTCTACATGTTTCAGACGTTGACCGGGTGGAAGAGGCTTTTAAAAGAGTTTGAGCGGTACTCCAACCACAAAGGACAGCTGTATTCCATCCAGCTCCAGGGTGAGTTATAACAACGACAAACCCTGGTTCACAGCGGAGCTCAGGAAGCTAAGACTGCAGAAGGACCAGGCATTCAGGAGTGGGGACAAGGACCTGTACACAGAGTCCAAATACAGGTTTAGCAAGGCGGTGAGAGATGCTAAACGACTGTACTCTGAGAAACTGCAACAGCAGCTCTCAGCAAACGACTCTGCTTCTGTCTGGAGAGGGCTCAGGCAGATCACCAACTACAAGCCCAAATCACCCCACTCCATGAACAATGTGCTTCTGGCAGACGAGCTAAATGAGTTCTACTGCCGCTTTGAAAGACAATGGAGCAGTCCTGAGACCATCCCCAGCCCCACCAACAAGCCACAGACCATCAGCCCACCCTCCCCAGCCCATCAGGGCTCACACCTCTGGAGCACCCTCCATCAACTCAGCGACGCCTCGTCATCCTGGAGAGAGCAGTCAACAGGCTGTTTAAAAGCAGAACCCAAAGCAGCGGGCCGGACTCTCTCCCCTCCACCCTGAAGCACTGTGCGGACCAGCTGTCTCCGTGTTCACCGACATCTTCAACACCTCCTGGAGACATGCCACGTTCCAGCCTGCTTCAAGGCCTCCACCATCATCCCCGTCCCAAAAACCCAAGATCACAGGACTCAATGACTACAGGCCCGCCTGACCTCTGTGGTCATGAAGTCCTTGAACGCTGGTCCTGTCACACCTCAAGACCATCACCGACCCACTCCTGGACCCCTGCAGTTCGCCCAGAGCCAACAGGTCTGCAGACGATGCAGTCAACATGGCCCTTCACTACATCCTCCAGCATCTGGACTCCCGAGAACGATCCTGTTTGTGGACTTCAGCTCTGCCTTCAATTCCATCATCCCGTCCCTGTTGCAGGACAAGCTCCCAGCTGCACGTGCCCGACTCCACCTGCAGGTGGATCACAGACTTCCTGACTGACAGGAAGCAGCACGTGAGGCTGGGAAACACGCCTCAGGCTCCCGGACCACCAGCACGGGTTCCCCCAAGGCTGTGTCTCTCCCTCTGCTGTTCTCCTGTACAACAGCTGCACCTCCAGTCACCAGTCCGTCAAGCTCCTAAAGTTCGGATGACACCACCCTCATTGACTCATCTCTGGCGGGACGAGACCGCTACAGGTGGGAGACTGACCACCTGGTGACCTGGTGCAGCCAGAACAACCTGGAGCTCAACGCTCTGAAGACAGTGGAGATGGTTGTGGATTTCAGGAGGAATGCAGCCCCACCCGCCCTCTCATCCTGTGTGACTCCCGACGCTGTGGAGTCCTACCGCTTCCTGGGCTCCATCATCTCCCAGGACCTCAAGTGGGAGCTGAACATCGGCTCCATCTCCAAGAAGGCCCAGCAGAGGATGTTCTTCCTGAGGCAGCTGAGGAAATTCAACCTGCCAGGAAGATGATGGTACAGTTCTACACGGCCATCGTTGAGTCCATCATCTGCTCCTCCATCACCGCCTGGCACCCTGCAGCCACAGCCAAAGACAAGCGAGGCTGCAGAGCATCATCCGCTCGGCCGAGAGGGTTATCGGCTGCAGTCTGCCTTCCTCCAGGTCCTGTTCACTTCAGGTCACTGGCGGGCCAGAAAGATTGTCGACCCTCCCACCCTGGACACTCCTGTTCGAATCCCTCTCGAGGAGGCTGCGTCCATCATGACCACGACCCCGCCACACCAATAGCTTTTTCCCGGCGGTCGGCTCATCAATGGACCCGGACTGACTGACTGTCACCCCAGGACTACCACCTCTTCTTCCACCTTCCTCTCCTCCTTCCTCCCTCCTTCCTCTTCCTCCTCCTCCTCCTCCTCCTCCTCCTCCCTCCTTGCGTTGATTGTTGTTTGTCATGTCCAAATGTTGCACCTTCCACCAAAAAAAATTCCTCGTTTGTTTGTGTAAACATTCATTCTTTGGCAATAAACCTGTTTCTGATTCTGATTCTGATTCTGATTCTGATTCTATGATCACAAGCAGCCGCTGACTCTACAAGCCGATGCCTCAAAAGACGGACTGGGAGCCTGCCTGCTGCAGGAGGGCCGCCCACTATGCCTCACGAGCGCTCACCGACACAGAACAGAGGTACGCGCAGAGAGAGAAAGAGTTGCTGGCCATAGTGTTTGCTGCTAAAAGATTCCACCAGTATGTCTATGGGAGACCAGTAACTGTGCAGTCTGATCAGAAGCCTCTGGAGGTCATCGTGCGCAAACCGCTGAGCAAAGCACCCGCGCGGCTGCAAGGAATGCTTCTACAACTGCAGAGGTATGATCTACACATAACACACACACCAGGCAAGCACACGCACATGGCCGACACACTCTCACGCGCCACTGCAAGCAGAGAAGGTGAAAACATAGACGAGAACCCCTGTGAAGAGAGAGTTGTGTATGCTTTGGAGGCCACGGACTCCTTGAGCGAGGGAACGCTCAGCCAACTGGAAAAGGCTCCGGCAGCAGATAGCGTGTTACAAGCTGTGTGAGAAACACAAGAATGGCTGGCCCATTAAAAAGAAGAGTCTGGACAGGAAACGACACGGCTACTGGTCAGTCAGGGACAATATAAGCATGGAGAATGACATTGTCATGGTCGGAGACAAAGTCATCAGACCCCAGAGCTTCAGGAGCACGATTTTGGAGAAGCTGCATCTTGCTCACCGAGGAGTGCAGCGCACAAAAGCCAAAGCAAGGAAATCGCTCTACTGGCCACAAGACATGGAGGCGATGGTGGAGAAGTGCATGCAGTGCCAGCAGCTACAGCCCAAAGGCTGAGCCACTCACACCACATCAGATTCCAGAACTGCCATGGATGAAAGTCGGAGCCGACATCTTGGAGCTCCATGGTCAATCATATCTGTTGTTAGTTGATTACCTGACCAAATATCCTGAAGTGCTGAACCTGTCTGATAAAACAGCCGACACAGTGATCCAGAAGATGAAGTCTGTTTTTGCCAGGCACGGGATTCCCAGGGAGATAGTGAGTGATCATGTCCCATTTGCCAGTTATGAGATGAAATCTTTCGCAGCTTCATGGGAATTCAAACTCACACCCTCCAGCCCAGGTTTTCCCTCTTCGAATGGAATGGCAGAGAGAGCCATAAAGACTGTAAAACATGCGCTGAAGAAGGCAACGCTGAGGCACCGACCCACATCTAGTGTTGCTGTCTCTGAGGAACACACCGGTGACGGGACTGAATGAGTCGCCTGCACAGATGTTGATGGGACGAGTTCTACGGAGCACACTCCCGTGTTCCAGTGCCGTGCCGACACAGTCAACCCCACAGCATCTTCACAGCAAAATACAGAACCTACAGTTCCGCCAAAAGCAACACGATGATCAACGTGCAAAGCCCCTCCCAGTGTTGACCTCAGGAGACACCGTACACATGGGAGCTGCTGTTGTCACCCGACAGCGAGATGAACCACGCTCCGACACTGTGCAGACGCCGGCAGGTCGGACGCAAAGGAGGAACCGGCGACATCTGAGGAAGATACACCCGAGTCTGTTCATAGACACGGACCGTGACGAACAGCTGGACTCAGAGATGCAACCCTCTCAAGCACCTGTGTCAGTGGACTCACCACCACACAACCCTCCTCCTGTGACTACAGGCAGGACACCCACATGCTACACGAGGGGCGGCAGAGCGGTGAGACGCCCTGCCAGATTCAATGACTGATTTCAGGAATGTTTTATTTGCTCATTCAAATGTGTTTTTCTTGAAGAAAAACCAAAAAAAACGAAAAAGAGAATGAGGAGTGTTTAATCTGAAATGTTTCAAGAGTGTTGAATGTTCTAAATGCTTAAATGTTTCTACAGAATGCTTAGCAGGAAAGTGGTTTGGAAATGTTTATTGAAAACATGCTTTATCAACCATTGAAGTATGCAAGTAGAAAAGACAAGTTTAATGTTGATGCCATAGCGTTCATGGTAAGCAAAGAGTTAACTGTTGAGGTAACTGATATGTATGCCACTTCTCAGTCGGAAAAGAGGATGTGGTATATTGGATCGAGCATTCGGTGCTCGATTGTATTTGACTGTCACCACTCCAGAGTTCGGTGATAGTTTGTTCATGCCTGGCAGTTGTGTGTGATTAACCGGCGAGTAAAAGATCTAACTTGTGCTGCATCCTCGTCTCCGTGCATTTGTATCAAACAGTGATTTAGATAACCCACGAATAGTATACAACTATAACAGTGACTTTATACATAGAGCATAAAGACACAACACCTGTGACCAATCATGCTTTAGACAGAGGTTCGGACCGACCCAGCTCATTTGAATATACGGACACGTAAATGTCACACATAAATAAATGAAGAAATACAGAAATGTAGAAATATATTTATTTAATGATGTCCTGTTGATTTATAACTTATATTTATTCATTCCTGTATATATTTATACATTTATTTAAGCATTTATTTCCTATATTTATTCATGCATTTATTTACACTTAAGTCATTTTGAGTCCTCCATAATATTTGTGCCACTTTCAACCCTCAAGTCGTTGCGTTGCCGGTCTGGAATCCCACAATGCATTGCGGTCCCCTGGTGTCCAATGAAAACACTCCGTCAAATGTTGCGCTGCATTCTTTGGGTCTGTGTTTCTGTCTTATGGACTTTGTGGAAATGAAAAGAAAATAGTCAATTGTTTACATTTTTGCAGCGGCTCGTGCTGGTTGTTAATTATTCATTCATTCACGAGAACATTCACACACCCTCACACACACACTCACTTCCACCCTCACACACACACACTCACACAATATCCTATCCAGTATTTAAAGAATGATCAAGGATTCCTGTGCTTTTATTTTGAAAGACGTGACCTGGTGCTTGTACCACATCCTTGTTATTGTCTCCTCCATGTTGCAGACGTGTAAATAGTTCTGTGATCTCTTCTTCTTCTCTTTCAAAGTGGAGGGGAAGAATTAAATAAACAGTTTTTATATGATTCTATATTGAAGAAGCATATTTTTGGATGTCTCTGTTTCCTGATCCAGGATTGAGTCGGTGATTATTGAGGATGACGTTTGGAAATTAAAGGTTGAGTTTTATACAGTATTTATAAAACTATTTAATAATAATTGTTTGATATTCATATTAATCAGTAAATTAAATGTACCTATAAAAAAGCATACATTATGTACATTTTATTAAGAAGCACGATGTATTCATCCAGATTTAAAATTCCATTCACACATTAACAACCATATTTAACAATACATACAAGAAGTCAGACAACCACGTTTCACTTGAACTTTTTATTGGTGTTTGGCAAGTTTGATTGTAAAAACTTTGCAGTTGAACATTTTACAAAGTTCAGTCAAACTAAGTTTTCCCGAGGCCGATGTCACACGACATCCGGCCAATCGCTGCTCGCCACGGGTCACTGTCGGGCGTGGCCTTCGCGTTTCAGGCCAAATAACGTGAACAAAAAGTTAAGAATCAGGTAAAGACATTCAACAATTCAAGTTTCTGCATTGCCTGGAATCCCACAATGTTTTGCGATAACAACAACTTTATTTGACAGTTTTAACTCAACAATCCTATATTTACAGATGTCTTTGACTCTTGAGTCATCTCACCAGTTTTCTCAAAACAAATAAAAAAGTCCAAAGTGACGAGTCATCAATTAAACCCCTTTTTAAATGAAGTTTTAAACTCCGTTGACATCTTTTCTCCTTTGTTTAACTTGTTATGTTCAGTATCACAAGGAGACAAACTTTATTCTGGAGACACTATAAACATGTAATATGTATTACTCCTAAATGAATCCTGAGGACTCTGAATGAATATGTTGTCTGCAGCTGCCCATCAGATAGAAAAACAAATACAAAAGAATGAAGATATTTTTGTTGTATTTCTATTTAGTTTCTGCTGGAAACCCTGACAGATCATTCCAGACAGACAGCCGACAACCTCAGAGAAAAGTTGATGGAGAAAACCTCGAGGGAACGAGGCTGCATGTGTACGAGTATCTGTGCATCCCTACAGTTAGAAGACGAGGTGGAGGAGATGAGGTGGAGAAGATGAGGTGGAGGAGATGAGGTGGAGAAGACGAGGAGGAGAAGATGAAGTGTAGAAGATGAGGTGGAGATGAGGTGGAGGAGATGAGGTGGAGGAGATGAGGTGGAGAAGATGAGGTGGAGGAGATGAGGTGGAGAAGATGAGGTGGAGAAGATGAAGTGGAGAAGATGAAGTGGAGAAGATGAGGTGGAGGAGATGAGGTGGAGACCACACAGGGTTGAGTCTAAATAGTTTCCCTTGAAGGACGTGAGAGAAGTGATTAGTTTACTCCAACAGGAGAGATGATCAGAGGAGCAGAGTTTTTACCACCATGATAAAGACCAGGATAGAAGTATGGGAGGAGTTTCTCCTTGAAGGAGCAGCCAGTAAAGGAGTAGATGAGAGCTGCAGCTTCTACGTCATAGAAGGAGACCAGACCCTCCTCATAGTCCACAAACACCCCCACCTTCTGAGGGACAGACTTCAGGGAGAGAAGAACTGAAGGGTCAGCAGCTCTGTACTCATTTCCATTTCTCAAATATATAGCCCAGTAACCACCTTCAGGACTCAGTGTGATGAGTCCCTTCCTGTTGACCGACTCTCTGACCACTCCTACATCCCATTCAGACTTTCGTTTAACTTGAACCTCATAATAAAGTTTTTCTGAAGAGAACTTCTGTGTTCCTAAAACACAGAGACAAGAAGAGAACCTCTGTGGATTGTCGGGGAGACGTGGCTGCTCTACCTGAACACGTTTTACTTGTTTCCTGTCATCAGACAGGATGAGGTCATGATGAGCTGTTTCAGAATCAAGAGTCACGTCCACTGCAAACTTCTGGACCCTCTTCATCTCAACTTCAGCATCCAGCGTCTTCATCATGTTACTGAGCGTCTCCTCCAGCTGAGACACAGCTCTCCTCACAGTCCCCTCATGTGATGCTGGAGGAACACTGACCTGAGACCAGTCCTTGGTGGGTGGTGGATGGTGGATGTTGAGGGACTGGACACTCTGGAGGAGGTGGAGGTGGTCTTCAGAGAGGGAGAGCTTCTCCACCTCAGTGCTCCTCTTCATCAGATCAGAGATCTCCTGTTCCATCTCTCTGATGGCGTCTTCAGCCTGTTTCTTGGTGCTTCTCTGCTTCTCTTCTATCGTAGTGATGAGCTCCTTCAGTTTCCTCCACAGACTCCTTCAGACCAGTGAAGACCTGAACACCTTCTGCTTTCTCTCGGTCTGCATCTTCCTCACTGAGCTTCACGTTGTGTTGGACCTCCTGAATCTTCAGTCGTCTCTTCTGGATCATCTCCTGAGTTTCAGCCTCTGTCTTCTGCAGCTCCACCTTCTTTCCTTCACATTCTTGTTTCAGAGGAACAACATTGTGCATCTTGTGGTCCAACACAGTGCAGAGCATGCAGACACACGTCTGGTCGGTCCTACAGAACAGCTCCAGAGGTTTATCGTGCTTCAGACACATCCTGTCTTCCAGGTTCTCCACAGGGTCCATCAGCTGATGTCTCTTCAGGCATGAAGCTGTCAGGTGAGGCTCCAGGTGAGTCTCACAGTAGGAGACCAGACACACCAGGCAGGACTTCAGGGCCTTCAGTTTGGTTCCAGTGCAGACGTCACAGGGAACTTCTCCTGGTCTGGACTCTTGTTGCTCTGAGCTGCTGCTGCTGGCTTTCTGCTGAGTCGACTGTCTGAACTGAGAAACCATCCCAGAGAACAAAGTGTTGACGAGCAGCTCAGGTCTTGAGAAAACCTTTTGACACAGTGGACACATGTTCTGGTTGTTGGTATTCCAGTTATCATTGATGCAGTTTTTGCAGAAGTTGTGTCCACATGGTGTTGTGACTGGATCAGTGAACACATCCAGACAGACGGAGCACAGGAACTGATCTTCAGACAGCAGAAAGTTTGCAGAAGCCATATCTACACACATTGAGGAAGAAAAGAACATTATATTAAAAATAGTTTCATTATTTGTTGAAAAGGGGGAAAAAAACGGTGTAATTATTTGTATGTCTTTGAATTAAGAAACAAGATCAAAGTCGTGCCGACAGACTCAACCTCGCTCCTCTTGCAAAGGAGCACAGAATAAGTCAAAAGTGAGTTAAAGAACAGCAGAAATAATGAGTTTTGCACCTACTTTAGAGATGCCTTTACTGTTTATATTTCAGAAAATGTTGGGACCACTAATGATCCGTGTATTCTATAGAGTGCCATCAAAGGTTGCATAAGGAATACAGCAATCTCATGTTCTTCGCATCTGAATAAAACTAGATTAGGCCAAAAGAATGAATATGAGACTACTCTAAAAATGTTGAAGAATTAATCAGCAAAATACTGTGTGCAGGTTTTTGCATGTCTACCCGTATATATATAATATTTTTTTTTTGTATGAGTATCTTTGTATATGTACAGTGTGTACATCTTTTCTTTTGCATATATTTCGAAAACCAATAAAAGATTTGAGCACAAAAACAAGAGGCCCAATGCAGCCAATCGGATCAAGCAAGAGGCTCAATGCAGCCAATCAGATCAAGCAGGAGGCCGAAGGCAGCCAATCAGATCAAGCAGGAGGCGGGCTCTCCTTCCTGTTTTCGTGTGGTATGAACGGCGGGAAATTCAAAAGTAAAAGGCAAACCCCGACGAGACACTCATATTAGCGGTATAACCTCCGCTTTTATGGGTCGTTCTCCTCCTCTTCATCCCACAACACAGCAAGAGCGCGACGGCTGCTTGCCTCCATTTTGTAAATGAAGTTGTATCGCCCGGCTGCGCGCGCACTCCACAGGCACGTTTTTACCACGGCGTTTGAAGCGGCTGGTGTGATCGAGCCCTAAAGCTAAGGTGTTGCGTTAATCCCGGTGGTTACAGGTGTAAATATAATCAGATGTACTCACCAGTGTTCGTAAGAGACTCTGATGAAGTCACTTTGAATTGAGAGAAAAGCAGAGACTCGTCTCCGCTGCGGTGTTTCTGCCGGACCAACGTGTGGTTTCCGGGGTGTAGCAGCTCTCCTCTTCAGGGTGGCTCCGCCTCTTACCTGCAGCTCTGTGGGTGTAAACCTCACCTTCACCTCCCTGAGACTCACACAGTCGTCTGGCTTTTTGCCTCCTTTGTTTTAAATCCGGTGAGATATAATTAGATTATTATCAGTTATTACAAATGACGATACACATCATACATACATAAAAGCAGTGGTGTATAAAGTACCCAAAAGTCATACTTGAGTAAAAGTAAAGATACTTGACTGGAAAATTACTCAAGTAAAAGTAAAAGTCACCTATGAGAATACTACTTGAGTAAAAGTATTAAAGTATCTGATTTTTCTTTGTACTTAAGTATCAAAAGTAATTTTCTGATATTAAATGTACTTAAGTATTGAAAGTAAAAGTAAATGCTGGTAATAAAAAAAACAAGGTCAGAATTTTGAGAATTATGAAGTTTATTTGTTTGGGTGCTGTGGCCATAAACAAGGAGTATGAGATAGGATGAACTTAGCAATATATGAATACTATGAAATTACTAAAATATAAAATTAACACAGAAAAAAGCAGAACCAAAAGTAACAACCAGAATCATCACTTTAAAGTGAAAAATGTATTGTTCATCTTCAAAAGAAGTTGATTTTCAAAATGGCCAGATGTCAGTGTCGCTCTTCTGGGGCTGAAGACGAGTCCTGTGATGCTGAAGAGCCGTTCACCTGGTGCAGGTAGAGTGTGTCTAGCTTCACAGGCCCTGATGCAGGTAGAGTGTGTCTAGCTTCACAGGCCCTGATGGTGCAGGTAGAGTGTGTCTAGCTTCACAGGCCCTGGTGCAGGTAGAGTGTGTCTAGCTTCACAGGCCCTGGTGCAGGTAGAGTGTGTTTAGCTTCACAGGCCCTGATGGTGCAGGTAGAGTGTCTAGCTTCACAGGCCCTGCTGGTGCAGGTAGAGTGTGTCTAGCTTCACAGGCCCTGATGGTGCAGGTAGAGTGTGTCTAGCTTCACAGGCCCTGATGGTGCAGGTAGAGTGTCTAGCTTCACAGGCCCTGATGGTGCAGGTAGAGTGTGCTTAGCTTCACAGGCCTGTGCAGGTAGAGTGTGTCTAGCTTCACAGGCCCTGATGGTGCAGGTAGAGTGTGTTTAGCTTCACAGGCCCTGGTGCAGGTAGAGTGTGTCTAGCTTCACAGGCCCTGATGGTGCAGGTAGAGTGTGTTTAGCTTCACAGGCCCTGGTGCAGGTAGAGTGTGTCTAGCTTCACAGACAGCAGCACACAGTTGGGAAGGATTTCAACAAGTCACCGTGATCCACGTCTCCATCCAGCTGTTTGCTGCTGTCATGCGCTTGAGATGACGAAGAAGAAGTCCTCTTCATCAGATGAACTGGACCTGGTGGCATCACATAGCTGCAGGGAGGGTTCTTCCATGTGCTGCTTGATGTAGTCCATTCCTGAAATAAAGTGAGGGTATTATATAAATGATAGAATTAATAACACTTCCTAACATGTCATGACCCCAACCAACAGTTTTGTACAAAATAGTTTGTTTTAATTTGAGGTTCATACATTTAGTTTCATGCACTGTCCGTGCATCCAGAGTTGATTTGTGAATATGTACTTGTATCTCTGTAGTTAAACACAACAACAGTCCCAAATCAATATCGTCGCCATTACTGGACCGTCACTCTTATAATATTAATACAAATAATGATAATAATGCTGTAATGATTAGCATTATATTATATCTAAGACGACTCAAATCAACAAATTCTCACAACTGTCAACACTTCTTCAGCTCATTAACTCGCTAGAGATCCGTCTGCTCCACTCACGCTAATTGTCTCATTTAATTGACGATAGCTAGCGAACGTTAGCCTAACGTACAACATGCGTAGGACAATCAGACACCTGTCTCCTCTCCTGCCAAAGATATAACTTACTACAATCCTGAGGGCAACACTGCTAGATATCTTAACAGGTTTATGATGACTAAACATTAACGTTGCGGCTCATGGGATTAATCTTAATTTACCTCAATGTGTTTCCTGAGGTTGGTGAGTTGTTGAAGGCCAGTATCTCCGTAGCTTTCGGTCGGCATGAGAGGCACTTCATCCTGTAGGAAGAAACTTTCACTCCGACAAAAGAAAAGAGTTCGCCCAAATATGGCCACGGACGTTGATCTTGGTCCCCGTGGTTGTTCGAGTAGCTTCATTGCTGCTCCACATGAAATGAGTCGTATCTGTAGCCGCCGCATCCTGGGCATCACTGGGAAGAGAAAACACGCGCAAGGACCACTGATCCCCAACCTGGTGTTCGTATGCGTTCAGGTGCGCTCGGTGTGTTCCACAACAGTCCCGATGTTTCTCATGATTATTTTTTCCGTAGTAACAGTAACGATAATGTTTCAGGAAATGTATCGGAGTAAAAGTACAAGTTTTCATTGCAAAATGTAGTGAAGTAAAAGTAAAAGTAAACAGAAATATAAGTAGTAAAATAAAGTACAGATACCCAAAAAAACTACTTTACACCACTGGACATACAAAGCTAAACAAAACAATGCACTTAATTAAAAAACACCCAACCGGACTGTGCGAGTACTGCAAGACAGCAGAAACGGTGGATCATGTCATGTGGCATTGCCAGAAATTTAGAAGCGAGGCAGGTTGAAGAGGAGGCTGGCAGGAGGAGGGGTGCAATTGAGGGATGCATTATCCTTGGGGGCAGGAAGGGTGCTGCAGTATCTGAAGGAGACAGGGTTGAAGAGAAGAATTTAGGGCACTGAAGTTGACAGGGCTCCCTTCTTAGTTTCGTTTATTTTAATTTTATTTATTTTCTTTTTGAGGGGATAAAGTGCTAGATATTTCTAGTTCGCAAAGAAAGGCAGTAGGTGGCGGTAATGCACCAGTTTGGATGCCAGCCGCCTAAAAAGAAGAAGAAGAAGAAGAAGAGGGGCTTCCTGTGAGACGCCCCGAGTGCTCGTCTTCACGCCTCGTGTCTGTGCTGCGCTCCACAGGCGACTAGAGAAAGGCGTGGACCACCTGACCAACGCCATCGCCGTGTGCGGTCAGCCGCAGCAGCTGCTGCAGGTGCTGCAGCAGACTCTGCCTCCGCCCGTCTTCCAGATGCTGCTCACCAAGCTGCCCAGCATCAGCCAGGTAGGCGGGCCCAGCGCTCCTCTCGGACCTCCGCGAGTCCCCGGTTCTCCACGCGAACAAGCGGGAGCAGAAGATAACGACGGGCCACCGAGAAGAGAGACTAACCCGCTGTGTTGTGCTCCGGTCCTGCAGCGGATCGTGAGCGGCCAGAGTCTGAGCGAGGGCGACATGAGGACCAGGAGGAGACCGCCCCCGAGCCCTCCACCTCCTCCTCTTCCTCACGTGGACCCTCCGTGACGCCTCGCCAACGCCTCGCCTCCATCACGCCGGCCGACGCCCATCACTTCCGGTGTGCGGTATTAACTGGTTTTGAATTAACTGGTTTTGGTACGCTGCATGAGGCAGATGTGCCGTAGGGAGTGGCCTCGAGTTGCCTCTCAGGACCCGTCTGACTAACTAGGAAATGCACATTTCATCGCTAGCCTCTCTGTCACGTTCTTTTATGTAACGCTAATGTTTTAAAGACTAAACACGGATGACTTTGCTGTAAAATGTGATACCTGTTCGGAGGCTGTAGTTGAGACGCCGAGACACGGAGCGAGGACAAAGTAGGTGACTCTGCTGGTGCCTGTTCAATATACGACTAACTTCAATAAATACTTGACAAAATGCTCTTGTTGTCAGTCTGATATTTATGTTATACGTTATCTGACGTCAAGTCGATGTGAGACCAGTTTACTCTTCATACAGTGTGTAATGAAGCATGCCCGTTGTTTACACCCAGCTCGCCACCGCTGTCAGCTGGGAAACTGTGATCGACTCAGATTAAGTTGTGATACCACAACAAGACTTTGTGCTGTCTTCACATCTCTTATGTTTTATATTCGAGACTACGGATCAACATATATCCTCGTAACTATACTCTACCCTGTGCAGCACTCACTGTCCAGATTAAACATGACTTACCTGTTGTTTTGTTACGATAAGGACACACATAACTACACACAGGAGTGAGCGTGTCTTTTGACACATGACGGGGGAGCAGCTTGCTCCAGCCTTCATTTAGGATTTCGACGGCATTAACGAAATGTTTTCCACCTTCATGACGAACATATCACGCCGCTTCCAGTGCTGCGCCTACCGCAGCAACCAGTGGCGGTACCGCGGCCGCTGCGACAGCATCCAGTTCGTCTTCGCCGCGCTCGGCTACAGCGCCCAGAATGTACCGCAGTGGCCCAGCCGGGTCATCGAGTACTTCTCGGACGGCCCAGCAGCACCTTCGCTGGTCGCCTTCACCACCCGCAGATCGAGCAGCTGCAGCACCTTGTGGTCGAGCTACCGGGTGCAGATCCGACACCTTCTACACCGCCAGCGCGGTGCTGGACGGCAACGAGCTGAGCTACTTCGCCAGGAGGCGGACGGAGGTGCAGTGCGGCAAGGTGACCTTCCAGTTCCAGTGCTCGGACAGCACCAACGGCACCGGGTGCAGGGGCCAGATCCCGAGCTGGTCTCTACGCCTGAGCGGGGGCTTTTATTTTGAAGGGCGACGATTCTCGAGGAGGGAGGGACTCGCGAACTTTGCCCCGCTGAGCCTCTGGAGACGGTTTGATGGGAGCGTGAAGAAGTCTGGAAGCTCCTGCCTTCACGCCTCTGTTGTTGTTTGTTTACAGCGGTTGTCGAGGTCGGGTCAACACGGCGGTGATTGGATGAGACGCCCGGCAGGACGCCCGTGTCTCGGCTAAAGCCGTGTGTCAGATACCGAGAACTCAAAGTGAAAATGTCATATTGGAACAAAGCATTCCTGACCGAAGACGCCCAGAGAAGGAAGGGAGAGTCACGTGTAACTGCACATTTATTCATGGTGTGATGGTGCATTATGATCATAATCCCACAAAGACACACACACACACACACACACACACACACCAATCTCTGCATTGCTTTGTGCTGATTGGCTGATCCGACCTCGTGTGAGGAGGCGGGGTCTGAATCTGTCACTGTCTGTCCTTTTGTCACGCTCAATGTTCCTAATGATTAATCTGTTTACTTTGTTGATATTATTAATCCCAGAGGTCAGAGCGTGTTCAAACGGTTCGTACGGGAGTTGAAGAAGACGAGTCTCTTCCTAACTTTCCTGCTTGACCCCGACGACTTTTAAAAAAACACTTCTCGGTGTTCTGCGGCCGGGCAGGTTGTTCTGGCTCCGTCAGTTTTACGTTAAAAACGTTTAAATGTCGCTCATCTGACTTTTTCTCTCACGACGATCCGACTTTTAAAACATTCCCGAGACGTCAACTTTTTAATAAACAGACGCAAACCGAAGCACCTGCTTCTGTTTTCACCTGTGCAGGCGTTTACTGTTGTTGTTGTTGTTGTTCCTCCGTGACACTCGGAGCATCACCGTAAAGACCCCGTGGGGCGACGTCTACCTGAGCAGACGACAACGCGCCGCCATGTTGAGAGCCGCGCGGAGGCAACGGACGAGCTCTGAATTCTGGATTATAAAACGAATAAATAATTTATTTATTTTATATTTGTAACACGAGAACTTAATCCCACTCCCGACTTCTTCCGTTTTCTGTCTGAAGGATTTAATTCATAACTCTACACTTTATTATTTTTATTTTTTAGTGTGTTTTTATAGAATGGTCAAGGATTCCTGTGCTTTTATTGTGAAAGACGTGACCTGGTGCTTGTACCACATCCTTGTTATTGTCTCCTCCATGTTGCAGATGTGTAAATAGTTCTGTGATCTCTTCTTCTCTTTCAAAGTGGAGGGGAAGAATTAAATAAACAGTTTTTATATGATTCTATATTGAAGAAGCATATTTTATGTACCTATAAAAAAAGCATACATTATGTACATTTTATTAATAAGCACGATGTATTCATCCAGATTTAAAATTCCATTCACACATTAACAACCATATTTAACAATACATACAAGAAGTCAGACAACCACGTTTCACTTGAACTTTTTATTGGTGTTTGGCAAGTTTGATGATTGTAAAAACTTTGCAGTTGAACATTTTACAAAGTTCAGTCAAACTAAGTTTTCCTGAGGCCGATGTCACACGTCATCCGGCCAATCGCTGCTCGCCACGGGTCACTGTCGGGCGTGGCCTTCGCATTTCAGGCCAAATAACGTGAACAAAAAGTTAAGAATCAGGTAAAGACATTCAACAATTCAAGTTTCTGCATCGCCTGGAATCCCACAATGCTTTGCGATAACTTTATTTTGCAGTTGTAACTCAACAATCCTATATTTACAGATGTCTTGGACTCTTGAGTCATCTCACCAGTTTTCACAAACAAAATAAAAAGTCCAAAGTGACGAGTCATCAATTAAACCCCTTTTTAAATGAAGTTTTAAACTCCGTTGACATCTTTTCTCCTTTGTTTAACTTGTTATGTTCAGTATCACAAGGAGACAAACTTTATTCTGGAGACACTATAAACATGTAATATGTATTACTCCTAAATGAATCCTGAGGACTCTGAATGAATATGTTGTCTGCAGCTGCCCATCAGATAGAAAAACAAATACAAAAGAATAAAGATATTTTTGTTGTATTTCTATTTAGTTTCTGCTGGAAACCCTGACAGATCATTCCAGACAGACAGCCGACAACCTCTCAGAGAAAAGTTGATGGAGAAAACCTCGAGGGAACGAGGCTGCATGTGTACGAGTATCTGTGCATCCCTACAGTTAGAAGACGAGGTGGAGAAGATGAGGAGGAGGAGATGAGGTGGAGAAGATGAGGTGGAGGAGATGAGGTGGAGAAGACGAGGTGGAGGAGATGAAGTGGAGGAGATGAGGTGGAGAAGATGACGAGAAGACGAGGTGTAGAAGATGAGGTGTAGACCACACAGGGTTGAGTTTAAATATTTTCCCTTGAAGGACGTGAGAGAAGTGATTAGTTTACTCCAACAGGAGAGATGATCAGAGGAGCAGAGTTTATACCATCATGATAACGACCAGGACCGAAGAATGGGAGGAGTTTCTCCTTGAAGGAGCAGCCAGTAAAGGAGTAGATGAGAGCTGCAGCTTCTACGTCATAGAAGGAGACCAGACCCTCCTCATAGTC
This sequence comes from Pseudoliparis swirei, assembly GCF_029220125.1. Classification (NCBI taxonomy): domain Eukaryota; kingdom Metazoa; phylum Chordata; class Actinopteri; order Perciformes; family Liparidae; genus Pseudoliparis; species Pseudoliparis swirei. Next base: position 732,888 of record NW_026613262.1, on the reverse strand, counting down.
CACAAACACCCCACCTTCTGAGGCCCAGACCTCAGGGAGAGAAGAACTGAAGGATCATCAAGAGCTTTATACTTTTCCATTTCTCACCGTATAGTCCAGTAACCATTCTCAGGACTCAGTGTGATTTGTCCTTCCTGTTGGCCGACTCTCTGGTCACTCCTAAAATCCATTCAGTCTTTTGTTTAACTTGAACCTCGTAATAAAGTTTTTCTGAAAAGAACTTCTGTGTTCCTAAAACACAGAGACCGAGAGAGAACCTCTGTGGATTGTCGGGAGACGTGGCTCTACCTGAGCACGTTTCACTTGTTTCCGTCATCAGACAGGATGAGGTTATGATGAGCTGTTTCAGGATCAAGAGTCACGTCCACTGCAAACTTCTGGACCCTCTTCATCTCAGTTTCAGGAACCAGCTTCTTCATCTTCACTTCAACCAGTTTTAGCGTCTTCATCGTGTTGCTGAGCTCCTCCAGCTGAGACACAGCTCTCCTCACAGTCCCCTCATGTGATGCTGGAGGAACACTGACCTGAGACCAGTCCTTGGTGGGTGGTGGATGGTGGATGTTGAGGGACTGGACACTCTGGAGGAGGTGGAGGTGGTCTTCAGAGAGGAGAGCTTCCACCTCAGTGCTCCTCTTCATCAGATCAGAGATCTCCTGTTCCATCTCTCTGATGGCGTCTTCAGCCTGTTTCTTGGTGCTTCTCTGCTTCTTCTATCGTAGTGATGAGCCTGTTCAGTTTCTCTCCACAGACTCCTTCAGACCAGTGAAGACCTGAACACCTTCTGCTTTCTCTCGGTCTGCATCTTCCTCACTGAGCTTCACGTTGTGTTGGACCTCCTGAATCTTCAGGCGTCTCTTCTGGATCATCTCCTGAGTTTCAGCCTCTGTCTTCTGCAGCTCCACCTTCTTTCCTTCACATTCTTGTTTCAGAGGAACAACATTGTGCATCTTGTGGTCCAACACAGTGCAGAGCATGCAGACACACGTCTGGTCGGTCCTACAGAACAGCTCCAGAGGTTTATCGTGCTTCAGACACATCCTGTCTTCCAGGTTCTCCACAGGGTCCATCAGCTGATGTCTCTTCAGGTGAAGCTGTCAGGTGAGGCTCCAGGTGAGTCTCACAGTAGGAGGCCAGACACACCAGGCCGGACTTCAGGGCCTTCAGTTTGGTTCCAGTGCAGACGTCACAGGAACTTCTCCTGGTCTGGACTCTTGTTGCTCTGAGCTGCTGCTGCTGGCTTTCTGCTGAGTCGACTGTCTGAACTGAGAAACCATCTCAGAGAACAAAGTGTTGACGAGCAGCTCTGGTCTTGAGAAGAAAACCTTTGTACACATCGGACACATGTTCTGGTTGTTGGTATTCCAGTAATCATTGATGCACTTTTTGCAGAAGTTGTGTCCACATGGTGTTGTGACTGGATCAGTGAACACATCCAGACAGACGGAGCACAGGAACTGATCTTCAGACAGCAGAAAGTTTGTAAAGCCATATCTACACATTGAGGAAGAAAAGAACATTATATTAAAAATAGTTTCATTATTTGTTGAAAAGGGGAAAAACGGTGTAATTATTTGTATGTCTTTAATTAAGAAACAAGATCAAAGTCGCCGACAGACTTCAACCTCGCTCCTCTTGCAAAGGAGCACAGAATAAGTCAAAAGTGAGTTAAAGAACAGCAGAAATAATGAAGAAATAATGAGTTTTGCACCTACTTTAGAGATGCCTTTACTGTTTATATTTCATAACTCTACACTTTATTATTTTTATTTTTTAGTGTGTTTTTATAGAATGGTCAAGGATTCCTGTGCTTTTATTGTGAAAGACGTGACCTGGTGCTTGTACCACATCCTTGTTATTGTCTCCTCCATGTTGCAGATGTGTAAATAGTTCTGTGATCTCTTCTTCTCTTTCAAAGTGGAGGGGAAGAATTAAATAAACAGTTTTTATATGATTCTATATTGAAGAAGCATATTTTTGGATGTCTCTGTTTCCTGATTCAGGATTGAGTCGGTGATGATTGAGGTTGAGTTTGGAAATAAAAGGTTGAGTTTTATACAGTATTTATAAAACTATTAAATAATAATTGTTTTATATTCATATTAATCAGAAAATCAAATGTACCTATAAAAAAAGCATACATTATGTACATTTTATTAATAAGCACGATGTATTCATCCAGATTTAAAACTATTTACACATTAACAACCATATTTAACAATACATACAAGAAGTCAGACAACCACGTTTCACTTCAACTTTTTATTGGTGTTTGGCAAGTTTGATGATTGTAAAAACTTTGCAGTTGAACATTTTACAAAGTTCAGTCAAACTAAGTTTTCCTGAGGCCGATGTCACACGTCATCCGGCCAATCGCTGCTCGCCACGGGTCACTGTCGGGCGTGGCCTTCGCATTTCAGGCCAAATAACGTGAACAAAAAGTTAAGAATCAGGTAAAGACATTCAACAATTCAAGTTTCTGCATCGCCTGGAATCCCACAATGCTTTGCGATAACTTTATTTTGCAGTTGTAACTCAACAATCCTATATTTACAGATGTCTTGGACTCGAGTCATCTCACCAGTTTTCACAAACAAAATAAAAAGTCCAAAGTGACGAGTCATCAATTAAACCCCTTTTTAAATGAAGTTTTAAACTCCGTTGACATCTTTTCTCCTTTGTTTAACTTGTTATGTTCAGTATCACAAGGAGACAAACTTTATTCTGGAGACACTATAAACATGTAATATGTATTACTCCTAAATGAATCCTGAGGACTCTGAATGAATATGTTGTCTGCAGCTGCCCATCAGATAGAAAAACAAATACAAAAGAATAAAGATATTTTTGTTGTATTTCTATTTAGTTTCTGCTGGAAACCCTGACAGATCATTCCAGACAGACAGCCGACAACCTCTCAGAGAAAAGTTGATGGAGAAAACCTCGAGGGAACGAGGCTGCATGTGTACGAGTATCTGTGCATCCCTACAGTTAGAAGACGAGGTGGAGAAGATGAGGTGGAGGAGATGAGGTGGAGAAGATGAGGTGGAGTGGAGGAGATGAGGAGAAGATGAGGTGGAGGAGATGAGGTGGAGAAGATGATGAAGTGGAGGAGACGAGGTGTAGAAGATGAGGTGTAGACCACACAGGGTTGAGTTTAAATATTTTCCCTTGAAGGACGTGAGAGAAGTGATTAGTTTACTCCAACAGGAGAGATGATCAGAGGAGCAGAGTTTATACCATCATGATAACGACCAGGACCGAAGAATGGGAGGAGTTTCTCCTTGAAGGAGCAGCCAGTAAAGGAGTAGATGAGAGCTGCAGCTTCTACGTCATAGAAGGAGACCAGACCCTCCTCATAGTCCACAAACACCCCCACCTTCTGAGGCCCAGACTTCAGGGAGAGAAGAACTGAAGGATCATCAAGAGCTTTATACTCGTTTCCATTTCTCACCCGTATAGTCCAGTAACCATTCTCAGGACTCAGTGTGATTTGTCCCTTCCTGTTGGCCGACTCTCTGGTCACTCCTAAAATCCATTCAGTCTTTTGTTTAACTTGAACCTCGTAATAAAGTTTTTCTGAAGAGAACTTCTGTGTTCCTAAAACACAGGGACCGAGAGAGAACCTCTGTGGATTGTCGGGGAGACGTGGCTGCTGTACCTGAGCACGTTTCACTTGTTTCCCGTCATCAGACAGGATGAGGTTATGATGAGCTGTTTCAGGATCAAGAGTCACGTCCACTGCAAACTTCTGGACCCTCTTCATCTCAGTTTCAGGAACCAGCTTCTTCATCTTCACTTCAACCAGTTTCTTTATCTTCACTTCAACCAGCGTCTTCATCGTGTTGCTGAGCGTCTCCTCCAGCTGAGACACAGCTCTCCTCACAGTCCCCTCATGTGATGCTGGAGGAACACTGACCTGAGACCAGTCCTTGGTGGGTGGTGGATGGTGGATGTTGAGGGACTGGACACTCTGGAGGAGGTGGTCTTCAGAGAGGGAGAGCTTCTCCACCTCAGTGCTCCTCTTCATCAGATCAGAGATCTCCTGTTCCATCTCTCTGATGGCGTCTTCAGCCTGTTTCTTGGTGCTTCTCTGCTTCTCTTCTATCGTAGTGATGAGCTCGTTCAGTTTTCTCTCCACAGACTCCTTCAGACCAGTGAAGACCTGAACACCTTCTGCTTTCTCTCGGTCTGCATCTTCCTCACTGAGCTTCACGTTGTGTTGGACCTCCTGAATCTTCAGGCGTCTCTTCTGGATCATCTCCTGAGTTTCAGCCTCTGTCTTCTGCAGCTCCACCTTCTTTCCTTCACATTCTTGTTTCAGAGGAACAACATTGTGCATCTTGTGGTCCAACACAGTGCAGAGCATGCAGACACACGCGTCTGGTCGGTCCTACAGAACAGCTCCAGAGGTTTATCGTGCTTCAGACACATCCTGTCTTCCAGGTTCTCCACAGGGTCCATCAGCTGATGTCTCTTCAGGCGTGAAGCTGTCAGGTGAGGCTCCAGGTGAGTCTCACAGTAGGAGGCCAGACACACCAGGCAGGACTTCAGGGCCTTCAGTTTGGTTCCAGTGCAGACGTCACAGGGAACTTCTCCTGGTCTGGACTCTTGTTGCTCTGAGCTGCTGCTGCTGGCTTTCTGCTGAGTCGACTGTCTGAACTGAGAAACCATCTCAGAGAACAAAGTGTTGACGAGCAGCTCTGGTCTTGAGAAGAAAACCTTTGTACACATCGGACACATGTTCTGGTTGTTGGTATTCCAGTAATCATTGATGCACTTTTTGCAGAAGTTGTGTCCACATGGTGTTGTGACTGGATCAGTGAACACATCCAGACAGACGGAGCACAGGAACTGATCTTCAGACAGCAGAAAGTTTGCAGAAGCCATATCTACACACATTGAGGAAGAAAAGAACATTATATTAAAAATAGTTTCATTATTTGTTGAAAAGGGGAAAAAACGGTGTAATTATTTGTATGTCTTTTAATTAAGAAACAAGATCAAAGTCGTGCCGACAGACTCAACCTCGCTCCTCTTGCAAAGGAGCACAGAATAAGTCAAAAGTGAGTTAAAGAACAGCAGAAATAATGAAGAAATAACGAGTTTTGCACCTACTTTAGAGATGCCTTTACTGTTTATATTTCAGAAAATGCTGGGACCACTAATGATCCGTGTATTCTATAGAGTGCCATCAGAGGTTGCATAAGGAATACAGCAATCTCATTTTCTTCGCATCTGAATAAAACTAGATTTGGCCAAAAGAATGAATGAGACTACTCTAAAACTGTTGATGAATGAATCAGCAAAATACTGTGTGTGCAGGTTTTTGCATGTCTAACCGTATATATATATATAATTTATTTTGTGTATGGTTTTTGTCTGAGTATCTTTGTATATGTAGTGTGTTCATCTTTTCTTTTGCATATATTTCGAAAACCAATAAAAGATTTGAGCACAAAAACAAGAGGCCCAATGCAGCCAATCGGATCATGCAAGAGGCCGAAGGCAGCCAATCAGATCAAGCAGGAGGCGGGCTCTCCTTCCTGTTTTCTTGTGGTATGAACGGCGGGAAATTCAAAAGTAAAAGGCAAACCCCGACGAGACACTCATATTAGCGGTATAACCTCCGCTTTTATGGGGCGTTCTCCTCCTCTTCATCCCACAACACAGCAAGAGCGCGACGTCTGCTTGACTCCATTTTGTAAATGAAGTTGTATCGCCCGGCTGCGCGCGCACTCCACAGGCACGTTTTTACCACGGCGTGTTTGAAGCGGCTGGTGAGATCGAGCCCTAAAGCTAAGGTGTTGCGTTAATCCCGGTGGTTACAGGTGTAAATATAATCAGATGTACTCACCAGTGTTTGTAAGAGACTCTGATGAAGTCACTTTGAATTGAGAGAAAAGCAGAGACTCGTCTCCGCTGCAGTGTTTCTGCCGGACCAACGTGTGGTTTCCGGGGTGTGACGCAGCAGCTCTCCTCTTCAGGGTGGCTCCGCCTCTTACCTGCAGCCAGGGTTGCCAGGTCTGTGTGACAAAACCAGCCCAATGGCCAATAAAACAAGCCCAAAAAACAAGCCCAATATCAGAACTCAAAATATGCCTGTGCCAAACCATATACACTGCTTTTAAAGTCCAACAACATTGCTATCATTTCCAAATGTATTGTAATATCTACAAAGTAACAACAAATGGTTAGTATGCCAGCATTAAAAGCAGTTTTCCCTAAACAGTTATTTCACCTAGGTCCTAAAATGGCCTTGTGTAATTAGATACAGTATATTATCATAAATAAAATATAGCTCTGTGAAGGTGTAGACCACAGGTCACTAACTGGCGGACCGCGGTCCCGGTCCGGACCCAGAGGCCGTCCCACCCTGCTAGAAAAACCAGCATAGACCAGCATACTTTCTATGCTGGTCTATGCTGGTTTGTGCTGGTCTATGCTGGTTTATGCTGGTTTATGCTGGTTTGATGCTGGTCCACCAGCAAGAACTCATAAATGATGCTGGTCCACCAGCAAGAACTCATAAATGATGCTGGTCCACCAGCAGGAACTCATAGATGATGCTGGTCCACCATCAAAAACTCATTAATGATGCTGGTCCACCAGCAAGAACTAATTAATAATGCTGGTCCACAAGGGTGGCCTTGCTGGTGAAGCTGGTCCACCAGTATTTACTCATAAATGATGCTGGTCCACCAGCAAGAACTCATTAATAATGCTGGTCCACAAGGGTGGCCTTGCTGGTGAAGCTGGTCCACCAGTATTTACTCATAAATGATGCTGGTCCACCAGCAAGAACTCATTAATAATGCTGGTCCACCAGGGTGGCCTTGCTGGTGAAGCTGGTCCACCAGCAGGAACTCATAAATGTTGCTGGTCCACCAGCAAGAACTCATTAATAATGCTGGTCCACCAGGGTGGCCTTGCTGGTGAAGCTGGTCCACCAGCAAGAACTCAGAAATGAAGCTGGTCATATGTGTTGGTATTTGATTAATCAAGCTCTATCTGCACACATCATATGCCTCATGGTGCCATCGTCGGTATGTATTGTCTTATTTCGTTCTTATCTACACTGCATTATTTTTTTACAATATTATATTTTCTGAAGTTTATGGTAGAAGTTTGCTGAATTACTATTGTTAATGACTGCAGTTGTTCTTTGGCCAGCGAGAGTTCATGAAAGTTAAAACTAGATAAACATATGACTGAAGACATATTACAAGTTTGATGCAATAAATGATGTATAAAGTTAAAATCACAATTGATACGTAAAGCCTGTAAAACCTTAATTCTTGTAAGAGATTGCTTTCATGTATCTACATAATATGCATCTGTACATGTTATAGCAAGCAGAACATACCTGCAAACAAGCAGAGAGAATTGATTGTGTTTTTTTTACGATTTAGTTTCACCCTTCAAGAAGCAGACAGTCTTCAAAGTTGTGATGTTTGGATGGTGTTTATCTGGCTGTCAAATGACATATAGTTCAGTACATTACAACAAAGAAAGCACAGGTACATACACATGTCTCCACATCACATTTGTACATCCCAGCATAAACTGAGCCTAAACTCCACCTGAGAAAGTATACTTAGCCAACTAAAAATGAATGCAAGCGAGAATGACCATCTTTGATTCAGTCTAGTCAGACTAGTCTCTCTCATATGCATTTGGGAAGTCACAAATGTACATCTGATCACTTGTTTTTAAAATCATGCATTTCTGCTCTAACCTGTCAACTGGAATCAGACACACTGGAGAAAGAAGTGCTCCACTAACGAGTCGGATATGTGTTACAAACCCATAACCTTGTGATAAAGGAAAGGAAGTTTGTGTATGAAGCTTTTTGAACAATACAACAATTTCTGTACCTTCTTCTGAAGGAAGGGATATGATATTCTGAATTTCACCATAAACACCATCGCTGAGCTTTGCAAAACAGTCACTGCGTCTCTTACTGAGGGTGTAGTTTCTGCCGGTATACACCAGTCCTTTATGCACCATTCTCTTGTGCACGACCATTTCGTCTGGTGCTTGTTTTTGTGCAGACACAAAGGCACTCCTCTCATCAGCAGTGGTCTCTGTCACTTTCCCATTGTCCAGAACAGTTGTGTCTTTAAATGTTGTGTATCTTTTTACTCTTCTGTCATTTGTCATATCCAAACAGAACTCCTTCACTTGCTCCCTTACTGCATGCCTGGAGGTTAAGAGAGGTATTGCTCTGTGCAACAGGAATTTTTTCACAATCTGGAGAGCTACACACTTAGTCCCATGAACCAGTTTTAACAGCCCACCATTTGCATTTTCAAATACAAATGCTGAGTGTGCCCAGAGTGGCCCCCATAATTTCACCGACTTTGCAAGGTGAGTTAACAGATGTACATTAAATGTCATTGACACTTCTCCATACAGCAACTGAAACCTTGCAACAAACTCAAACAGCATGTTATCTGCATTGTTTATGTCTTGGAAGGTGACATTCTCTTTCAAAAGAAGAAATACTGCTGCCACCAGAAGGCCTAGGTGCTTCAGATAGCATGGCTGAAGTACACCATTCAGGACAGGCAAGCTGTAAAACAGAAGCCATGTTCTCCACTCGGAGGCTTTCCACTGCCTGAGCTCTGCAAGAGGTCTGGGTAGTCGAGTTATCAGGTGTGGTGGCTTTATGTCCTTCATTCTTTTTTCTAGCACCCTCATAGTGGAGCCATTCCCAATGTAGTAGGGTTGGTCACTGTTGTTTAGAAGGAGCTCTGTGAGTTGTCTGATGACACCAAGTAACACAGCATGCATATAGTCTGGAACAAAGCCCACACTATATCAAAATAAGGCATGTTGATGAGTGGCGATGGACCTTTCACACCTCTGACACTTTTGTTTTGTGCTACTGCCTGCTCCATATCTGCCAGCACTTGTTTTGCTTCTCTGTCAGGATATTCAGTCGCAGTCACAGTATACTTCACTGTTTTCTCTACAAGAGTTCCAGGATGTAAACAGAAACCACAACCAAAGTACCCATTAAACTGTGTTGTGTTTTGCATGGTTGGTCTTGCCTTTGAGTCTACACAACAACATAGTCCAACAACTTTACTATTTACACAGTTTCCATTTTTTCTCCAGCACACACCTTTGGATGCCAGTGTTTTGGCCTGTTCAACAAAAGGTCTGAGAAAGATGGACATGACAGGCTCTTGAGCCCCAAACCACAGACCTGCAAGTACTACATTGTTAAATCTCATTTTGGGAGGAAGCTCGTTTAAATGCAGCTGTATTGGCCATATTGAAAATCTGGAAGACTTGAACACAGGTGAGCCATCAGAATTGAAATTAAACGACACATTGTTTGGATCTGACAGAATTCCACCTGGTTTTGATAAGTTTTGATACTTTTCGCCATCAAAGATGTCAGAGATCACATGATCATTTTGTGGCCTTTGGTGTCTGTAGCTCAAGTTGTCTTGAATCTGAGGAGTTTCTAAAAGTGTCTGAATTTGAGGTGCAATTGGTATGTTGATAAAGAAACTTGAACTGTTCATTGAATCAATTTCAACAGAAGTAGTACAAATTGAACACTGTGAAATGCTTTGTCTTTTATGTCTCCCTTTGTGCCAATATATACTTTACAGGTTTTGCAATAGTAGTGAAACTCCACGCTGTCTGAGTTGTTTTGAAAGACCTTGTTGAACAAATATTTTGATCTTGGTAGCACCTCTTTGCCAAACAGAGTATTTATGAGTTTTAATAAATCATCAAGTTGTGTCCCTGTTATATTGTGCCTTGCTGCATGACTCATTATCATGATCAGTGCTTCAGCCTTCGTTGTTGTACCTGCTGACATGAGCACTGAGTCCATGTCTTTGTGAAAACATGTCTCTCTCACTGGTTCATCCTCTCCAAGATCTTCCAGATCTGAATCGAGTCCATAAACACTGCCTTCAGGTGAGGAAGCCACATCTCTTGGTTGCAGCTAAGAAGTTAGGAGAAAGTGACCAGATGAAGATATTAGCTACAAAACAAAAAGAAAACACACATTCATAAGTGCATTTGAAGGAATTGGAGGCAGTGAGGTTGTAGGCTACAACAAAACTGAACAACCCTCACCGTCCCCTTTTAAACATATTGGAAAATCCATGGTGCCTGCAAAACTGGTAATGCTATGTAGAAATGTTTATATAAGTGGGTAATTTTTTTTATTGAGCCAATCATGTGAACCCGGAGGCAAATACTGTATATAATGCGAGGCACCATTTCAAACCAGCCCCTTCACCGTCCCCCACACACACTAACACAAGTTAACGCAACCCAAATAGACATTAGACAGGGGTTTTCATGGACACATGAAGGATTTAGAGGTTTTTTTTATGGACTAAACAAACCTTGTGTACCTGAGAAAATGTTGCATGTCTTGATTATTTAAAGTAACGTATACGAATGCAATGTCGTTGTACACTCAGAAAACTTAAAAATAGTTAGCGTTACCCGATAAGGCTCACATGATGGACCAGCAATTCTCATTTTAGTGACTATCTCACCGAAATAGAGTGAATTATTATCTGGCTTTGAAATAAGACAGATTATTTATTTTTTATAAGCCCCACCTCCCTTTACCTGCAGCAGAGGTTGTAGCCTAATCATGCCATGTAGATTTGAAATCCTGTGTTATTGTGATTTCCATTTTTATTGAATGTGCTACAAATTAATGTTATTGTTTTTAATGAAAAATTATCTACTACAACTTTTTAGTATGAAATAAGACCTTGGCAAAAATGTTAGATTATGACAATTAGATTTTCCAATTCGTAGAACTAATGGTCTCCATCATTCGGATGACACTAGGTTTGTGATGCAACAGCCTATGATGGTAAAGATTGTTGTCTAATCCTGCCCAAGTATTCTTGGGAGAGGTTCCATTAATTCTATTTCCATGACCAAAAAGTAATTAAAAGAGACCATTTTGAATTACTTTCACTTTTTACTTTATACTTCTGAACATTACTACAGCCTTTAATTAAACTTGTCAAAGTATATTTACATTATTTTGATTTCCCTTTTTCCGATATAATTCAAAGGACATATGTTGGCTGTAGAACTGTGGAAATATTGATGATTTAACTAAGTCTTCATGATTTATAAAACATCTTTTTTCAATAAGGCTTGCTGGCAATCTTAAAACACCCCTCCAGTATGGTCGGTAAGCTAACCTGGTCGGTTGTGTCATCTGTATCCAGCTGAAGATCAAGATTAACAGGTGCAGATATGACCTGTAGAGGATGCAAAAAATACATTATTATTATTATAATAATTATTATATTTTAGCACATTGACAAAAAAATCCCAGTGAGAAATGTACTGTTTATATGGAATGAAAAAACACATAAATCCCTAACCTCAACATCTGCAGGGCTCAGGTGAGGACTGACTCTGTCCTCTTCATTGATGTCACCAGTGAAATCCAAAGCCTGAGGTAAATTTCAAAATGGTCAATCGTGTCTGTTTGATCATAATGCTTAATAAGTTCGAAATGGCCAGATGGAGAGGTGGTCTAGGACGAAAAAGAGATTTCACAAGCACAACAAAAACAACAACAGGTCTAAATGTAGTCAGGACCTGTGTCAAATAACTTCTCACCACAAATGTAAGAGTATTTTACCATCTCACCTCAAAATCTGCAGGGCTCAGGTGAGGACTGATTCTGCCCTCTTCATTGTTGTGGTCATCAGTGAAATCCAAAGCCTGAGGTAGATTTTAAAATGTACAAAGGGGTTTCAACTATTTTCCATGGTAAAAGAACATAATCAGGTATGATATTTAAAATAATAAAACATGTAATATATCACAAGGGGGTAGCACATTGGCTTACATCCAAATGTCTTCTTGTCAATCTTGAACGAGGTATTTTAGTAGTGTTGTTTGGCTCCAAGTACAATTTGTACTTACGTTTGGACATTCTAAAATAAAGAATAACATGTACATCATTAATAAAAGAAAAAAGAAAAAAATAGTGAATCCAAACCGCAAACTTAAAACCACTCAAATACACTTCATTTATAACTTATTACTACAATATTTGAATATTTAGTTAAAGTTAATTAGCTATTTGGCAACTACATGCTTGGATTACAGCATCAATATTTAGTGTGATATCAAATCAGTTACATTCAATTTAGAAGTCATGCAGCCTAACAAATCCAGCTTACACTCATATTGTTGAAAAACCTCACGCGCTGCATATAACTTAAAATCCCCTCGCGCTTCCCGCTTTTAACTTTAAAAACATCACGCGCTTCCCGCATATAACTTAAAATCGCCTCGCGCATACTTATGGACGTTTGACCGTAAGACGTTTGACCGTTTGAGTCAGTGACGTTTGACCGTTAGACGGACTCGCTTATTAGCATACAGGGTGATTGACGATGTTTGCCTACGTGAAGTACCTAGACGACGGTTGTAAAGAAATTGTTCCAGCTACTGATATCAAGGACTTTGACAAGAACGTAGGTAACGATCAAAAGAAAATTTACTGGGTGCGCTGGCAGGATGAATTCTTTAAGGCGCAGATATTGCTTCTGAAAGGTAAGTTATACATATTATGTATTTTATTAACACCAGTTCATTAAACGAAACAGCGAACCTGTATAGCAAGCTGTATTTAACGCTACCGTTGGTTAAATTACGGCCACAATCTCATTTAACCGTTAACCCTAATATCTTCAGTTCGTATAGCCTCTAAATGGTCTGTGAACTTTAAAATGCTATACAAACTACTCGTATTACAGTAACTGATATGTATGCAAACATATAGCTAGCAGGTGCCGCTTTTAAGTACTTACATGCAGTGTAATGTCCAGAGTCAAGAGAAGACGTTGAGACGGCGCTCTCAGCTGGGAAGCGGGTCCGTGTGAGGCGGCTGAAGGAGACGTCGCCGGCTCCGCCCCCTTCGGAGAGAAGTGAAGCCGATGCAGCGCATGTAGGTTCACTTCACAATACCAACGAATACATTGTGACCGTTGGAAAATGGATCAATTATTGTTGCATTGTTGTCCTCTCCAACATATAAGTAGAGTTTCTGTGTGGAAATGATTGCCATATATATATATATATATATATATATATATACTATATTTGTAACAATATATATTATATATCCTATAGTTATATAATATATATAGTAACAAATATAGTATATATATATTACATTACATGTCATTTAGCAGACATATATATAAATACTATATTTGTAACTATATATATGATATAACTATAGTCTATATACTATAGTTATATAATATATATAGTTACAAATATAGTATATATATTACATTACATGTCATTTAGCAGACATATATATATATATACTATATTTGTAACTAATTATTATATAACTATTGTCAATATATATACTTCATTTATATAGTTGTTTGTATATATAAACGTATATATATATAAATATATAAATCATGTGTATATCTGTGTATATATATTAATTAAACCATTCATGTATTTCAATTCCATTTGTAATTTTTGTTGCTAAGTTTTGTATTCCACAATGATGTTCTTATCTGTGTTCAAGACAAATCAGAAAAAAAAAGTTGCAGAGGCCAAAAAAAACAACCTCCTGGCTATTCTTCAAGAGAGGAAGAATCGTAAAAGGAAGTCTCCTATGTGCCCAACTCCCTTAAAGAAAGTGAGGGAGCGCATCCTCTCCGACAGCTTTTCCGAAGAGGATGGTGATGACAATGATGATGGTGGGGTTGTGCCAGAAACACTTTTAAAGGAGGCCAAACAAACACAACAACTTTACCAAAACAAGTTTAAGGAAATGTCCCTACAACTGCAGGACACAAGAAAACAGTGAGTGTTGATCTTTGTCCACTTTTTATTCAAGCTAACTTTGATATAAAACAGACTCATTGACATATGCATCCACTTATCTGAAAGTGTCCATTACTTCATTTGCTATATTATAAATGGCCTGAGTACCACATTCAACCCGGATTTGGTATTTAATGATTAACGAATATTGTTTAATATATACTTCCTGTGGTGTCTATAAATAGCCAGATAGTTTTACTTAATAATAATTGTTTTAAATATTCGTAATATTTATAATAATGTAGTTAGTCATGATATATTTCCTTCTGTTACAGGTTAGAGGATCAGAAGAAAAGAAGAGTAGCAGTTGAGGCTGAAAACAAAACACTTCGTGGTCTCAACATTGAATTGCAGCAACAACTGCTGAAGAAGTTGAAGACCACATCAACCCCAATTGGTACAAACTAATTCCCCCCTGGAGATAAACAAAGTTTATATATATCTATATCCATCTATCGAACACTTGATAATTAGGTTCAGTCATAAAAAATAATGTATTAGGCCCATATTCACGAAACTGGTTTTAATGAAATTGTAGAAGTATAGTTCCGAATTAAAGTGGGTAAAAGTAGGCAAATAACTGCAACTGTGTTTACCTTGTGCTCTGTATTTTCAGAAACTGGATGTGAGTGCAGAGGAACCATCTGTATCTCCTTATGGAGACAAGGTACAATATGTGTAAACATTCTTTTACAATATAATCTATGTATACATTGCCAAAACCTAAAAAAGAAAACATAGTATATAGAAGTAAACAAGATCTCTGAAACTGTATTCACTGGTTAATATAATAACTATCTTTCAATGATTTCTTAAAATCTAATGTTTTGATTGTTTATGTTTTGGAATTCTTTCAGATTAGTTTGGAAGGAGACATTAATGTTAGGAAAGAGACCTGGGTCCGCATTAACAGGAACAACCGCGACTCCTTATTTGTGAAGGAATTGGCAGTGGCAATCTGGGGTACTAAAACCCTGGGGGAAAAAAGCCTAACTGGGAAGGAGTGCCCCACCACCAAAACCACCCGCCAGCCTTTAACCCCGAAGAAGCTGCAAACATTGAAAGGTAGGGCATTCTTGATGTAGCAGTAACTATAGGCGATCTCGGATACCACGAACCGGCTTATTTGATTTCAAGTGTTTCTTTGTTCTGATATGACAGAAACATTAATGTTATTTCTTACATTTATTTTCAGTCTGCTTTAAGGAGTGGCTCCAGAAAAAAACCCTGGAGGAGACCGAGTTGCAGGCCAGATGGGCAAAGGCAGGGCGTTACATTACAGAAAAAAATCATGGACATAAACAAAAAAAACTTAATTAATGAGTGACTGAAATATTTTATGTTGATGTTTCAATAGTTAATTCTAAATAGATATGTAAATAGTTCATTTGTTTATGTATCTGTTTTAATATTGTTACCATGTTCTTTATTATGTGTTTGTCCTATTTAATAAATAGAAATACTGTTTTGAAAACTTGAGATTGTAAAATATGAATCAACCTGACATTGTCAAATATACCAGCAATTATATGCTGGTTTATGGTGGTCACCAGAATCATATGCTGGTTTATGATGGTTACCAGCAAACCAGCATAAACCAGCATAGACCAGCATATGTTGTGTTTTGGTGCTGGTATGCTGGTTTATGCTGGTGTATGCTTTTATGCTGGTTTATGCTGGTATGCTAGTGACCAGCATACCAGCATAAACCAGCATATGTTGTGTTTTGGTGCTGGTTTATGCTGGTATGCTAGTGACCAGCATAAACCAGCATACACCAGCATAAACCAGCATACACCACCATATACCAGCACAAACCATCATACCAGCATATACCAGCATAAACCAGCATACACCAGCATATCAGCATAAACCAACATACCAGCATAAACCAGCATAAACCAGCATACCAGCACCAAAACACAACATATGCTGGTGTTGCTGGTCACCAGCTTTGCTGGTCTATGCTGGTTTTTCTAGCAGGGGGTGTAGACCACAGGTCACTAACTGGCGGACCGCGGTCCGGGTCCGGACCCAGAGGCCGTCCCATCCGGACCCGGACCGCAAGCTAAAACAGAAGGTTATGATTTAAAACCTGACGGGGTGTTTTAATTTTTTTACCCGGCGGCGCGGCGCAGCTTTTGCAGTCTTTACGGTAGTGGTTTAGCGGATGCGGAAACGCACAGACCAATTGCATGCGAGTTAAGCCATCCCACGTGATACCACCCAGCCAATCAAATCTATGCATTCTCGGCGGTAAACATTACGTCTCAACAGACAGCGCTACGCAGACAGATGAGAAAGTAGAGTCAGGTTACACTTGAAAAGACGGTAGAAAGAAAAAGAAAGCGATACATGTAGAAAACAAAGGGAGAGAAACGGACGACTGCGCCGGAGAAAGTTGAGAAAAAGGCGAGTGAGACAGAGAAAGGGAGAGAAACATAAGGAACAAATGTCGCTCTCCAAAAAAAGAAAAGTTGACAGCGAAAATAGAGCATTTAATCCGGAATGGACAGACTCATTTCTGTTCATACTTCCCACAGGGAGCACAAAACCAGTGTGTCTTATATGTTCAGAAACCGTGGCACTTATTAAAAGTGGCAATGTGAAACGCCATTATGAGACAAAACATAAAGGTTTTGAACAAACATACCCACTCAAATCCGAAGTGAGATCACAGAAAATAAGTGGTCTCACAGCCCAATATGAACAGTCCACCAGGATCCTGAGCCACACGTTCACTGCCCAACAACGTGCTCATGAGTGTTCCCTCAGAGTTGCTTGGATTTTGGGGCAACACAAAAAGCCATTTACTGATGGAGGGCTTGTCAAAGAATGCATGAGTGTCGTCGCTGAAACATTACTTTACGGAAAACCAAAACAAGAGCTTTGTGATAAGATAAAGCAAATACCCATGTCAGCATCATCTGCCACAAAGAAAAGTGAAATATTAACTCAGGATGTGCTAACCCAGCTAAATGAAGCCATACATAAGGCACCATGTGTAGGCTTAGCTGTGGATGAGTCCACTGACATCTGTGACAATGCTCAGCTGTTAGTGTACGTCAGGTTTTTCAACACAGACCAGAAAGCATTCTGTGAAGACCTGTTAGGTGTCACTCCCCTTCAGACCAGTACAAGAGGAGAAGATATCTACCTGGCCATTAAGGAGATGTTAGCGAGAGGAATAGAACCAACACAAGTGGTTTCAATAGCCACAGATGGAGCCCTGCTATGATAGGGAGAGAGAAAGGAGCTGTAGCAAGACTGAAGAGGACAATCCAGAGCTCATAGCTTACCATTGCATCATTCATCAATCTGTCCTCTGTGCCTCCCTGTCAGATGAGCATGCTGAAGTGATGAATACAATGATGAAAATGATCAATTTTCTCAGGGCATCCTCTTCCACCCAGCATCGCATGCTGAAATTCCTCAGAGAAGTTGATGCCAATGCTGATGATCTTTGCTGCACAATAATGTGAGATGGCTCAGCAAAGGAGGGTCTTAAGCGCTTTTGGTCCATCAGGAGGAAGTAGCATCTTTTTGGCAGAGCTAACACATCAGAAAGCAACACAGTTTTCTCTTTTAGGAAATGATAAACAGATGGATAATGTGGCCTTTTGGTTGATATCACTGCACAGCTGAATGAACTGAATTTGAGGCTACAAGGCAAGGACAATTCAATTTGTGAACTGATGACCGCTGTCCGCTCCTTTCAAAAGAAACTTGAGTTGTTCAAGGAAGACCTGCAGGAGACTGTGCACACTTCCAGCAGTGCAGGAACAGGTTCAGGGACAGAGAGATGCGTCTTCTTTTGTTGACTTCATTGATAAGCTGATCGTAAACTTCAGCAACCATTTTACAGCTTCAGCTTTGGACAGCAACTCACCATGTTCATTCAGAACCCATTTATCATCACTGATGTCAGGGGGTTCTCAAAGGAAGTCACACAGCACTTTAAATGGGTAAATCCTGGGCCTCTCCAGATGCAACTGGTTGATCTCCAAGCAGATGTGTCCCTGAAAGAGCAGTTTCTAAGAACTGACCCTTCCACTTTCTGGCTCCAAACGGTCCCTGAGACAGCTTTTCCAGGTCTGAGGAAAGTTGCCATATACATCTTGACCATGTTTGGCTCCACCTACAACTGCGAGGCAGCTTTCTCCACGATGAATATCATCAAAAATAAATATCGTTCGAGGCTCACCAATGAGCACCTCCACATGTGCATGAGGATGGCCCTGACTCCATTCAAGCCCAGGTTTAAAGTCCTGGCAGGACAAGCTAGAGCTCAATTCTCACACTGAGCAAACAAGTGGGGGAGTGGGATGCAAGAGTGATGCTCTAAAACTGTTCAATTGTTAAGATGTGTTGAGATTTATTATCTGTAAAATTGTTTGAGACTGTGAAACATGGGGAAATTTAAGCTTTTCCTCCCTTTATTTAATTTTTCTGAAGTTAAGCACTTTATTTGATTATTATTAATTATTATTAATTCATAACTCTACACTTTATTATTTTTATTTTTTTGATGTGTTTTTATAGAATGGTCAAGTTCCTGTGCTTTTATTGTGAAAAGACGTGACCTGGTGCTTGTACCACATCCTTGTTATTGTCTCCTCCATGTTGCAGATGTGTAAATAGTTCTGGTGATCTCTTCTTCTCTTTCAAAGTGGAGGGAAGAATTAAATAAACAGTTTTATATGATTCTATATTGAAGAAGCATATTTGGATGTCTCTGTTTCTGATTCAGGATTGAGTTGATGATTGAGGTTGAGTTTGGAAATAAGGTTGAGTTTATACGAGTATTTATAAAACTATTAAATAATAATTGTTTTATATTCATTATTAATCAGAAAATCAAATGTACCTATAAAAAGCATACATTATGTACATTTTATTAATAAGCCCGATGTATTCATCCAGATTTAAATTCCATTCACACATTAACAACCATATTTAACAATACATACAAGAAGTCAGACAACCACGTTTCACTTGAACTTTTATTGGTGTTTGGCAAGTTTGATGATTGTAAAACTTTGCAGTTGAACATTTACAAAGTTCAGTCAAACTAAGTTTTCCTGAAGGGCCGATGTCACCACGTCATCGCGACCAATAAGCTGCTCGCCACGGGTCACTGTCGGGCATGGCCTTCGCATTTCAGGCCAAATAACGTGAACAAAAGTTAAGAATCAGGTAAAAGACATTCAACAATTCAAGTTTCTGCATCGCTGGAATCCTACAATGATAACTGCGATAACTTTATTTTGTGCAGTTGTAACTCAACAATCCTATATTTACAGATGTCTTGGACTCTTAGTCATCTCAGCAGTATTCGCAAACAAAATAAAATGACCAAAGTGACGAGTCATCAATTAAACCCCTTTTTAAATGAAGTTTTAAACTCCGTTGACATCTTTCTCCTTTGTTTAACTTGTTATGTTCAGTATCACAAGGAGACAAACTTTATTCTGGAGACACTATAAACATGTAATATGTGTTACTCCTAAATGAATCTGAGGACTCTGAATGAATATGTTGTCTGCAGCTGCCCATCAGATAGAAAAACAAATACAAAAGAATAAAGATATTTTTGTTGTATTTCTATTTAGTTTCTGCTGGAAACCCTGACAGATCATTCCAGACAGACAGCCGACAACCTCTCAGAGAAAAGTTGATGGAGAAAACCTCGAGGGAACGAGGCTGCATGTGTACGAGTATCTGTGCATCCCTACAGTTAGAAGACGAGGTGGAGAAGATGAGGTGGAGGAGATGAGGTGGAGAAGATGAGGTGGAGGAGATGAGGTGGAGAAGACGAGGTGGAGGAGATGAGGTGGAGAAGATGAAGACGAGGTGTAGAAGATGAGGTGTAGACCACACAGGGTTGAGTTTAAATATTTTCCCTTGAAGGACGTGAGAGAAGTGATTAGTTTACTCCAACAGGAGAGATGATCAGAGGAGCAGAGTTTATACCATCGCGATATGACCAGGACCGAAGAATGGAAGGAATTACTCCTTGAAGGAGCAGCCAGTAAAGGAGTAGATGAGAGCTGCAGCTTCTACGTCATAGAAGGAGACCAGACCCTCCTCATAGTCCACAAACACCCCCACCTTCTGAGGCCCAGACCTCAGGGAGAGAAGAACTGAAGGATCATCAAGAGCTTTATACTCGTTTCCATTTCTCACCCGTATAGTCCAGTAACCATTCTCAGGACTCAGTGTGATTTGTCCCTTCCTGTTGGCCGACTCTGGTCCTCCTAAAATCCATTCAGTCTTTTGTTTAACTTGAACCTCGTAATAAAGTTTTTCTGAAGAGAACTTCTGTGTTCCTAAGACACAGAGACCGTGAGAGAACCTCTGTGGATTGTCGGGGAGACGTGGCTGCTCTACCTGAGCACGTTTCACTTGTTTCCCGTCATCAGACAGGATGAGGTTATGATGAGCTGTTTCAGGATCAAGAGTCACGTCCACTGCAAACTTCTGGACCCTCTTCATCTCAGTTTCAGGAACCAGCTTCTTCATCTTCACTTCAACCAGTTTCTTTATCTTCACTTCAACCAGCGTCTTCATCGTGTTGCTGAGCGTCTCCTCCAGCTGAGACACAGCTCTCCTCACAGTCCCCTCATGTGATGCTGGAGGAACACTGACCTGAGACCAGTCCTTGGTGGGTGGTGGATGGTGGATGTTGAGGGACTGGACACTCTGGAGGAGGTGGAGGTGGTCTTCAGAGAGGGAGAGCTTCTCCACCTCAGTGCTCCTCTTCATCAGATCAGAGATCTCCTGTTCCATCTCTCTGATGGCGTCTTCAGCCTGTTTCTTGGTGCTTCTCTGCTTCTCTTCTATCGTAGTGATGAGCTCGTTCAGTTTTCTCTCCACAGACTCCTTCAGACCAGTGAAGACCTGAACACCTTCTGCTTTCTCTCGGTCATCTTCCTCACTGAGCTTCCGCGTTGTGTTGGACCTCCTGAATCTTCAGCGTCTCTTCTGGATCATCTCCTGAGTTTCAGCCTCTGTCTTCTGCAGCTCCACCTTCTTTCCTTCACATTTCTTGTTTCAGAGGAACAACATTGTGCATCTTGTGGTCCAACACAGTGCAGAGCATGCAGACACACCGTCTGAGTCAGTCCTACAGAACAGCTCCAGAGGTTTATCGTGCTTCAGACACATCCTGTCTTCCAGGTTCTCCACAGGGTCCATCAGCTGATGTCTCTTCAGGCGTGAAGCTGTCAGGTGAGGCTCAGGTGAGTCTCACAGTAGGAGAGCCAGACACACCAGGATCGGACTTCAGGGCCTTCAGTTTGGTTCCAGTGCAGACGTCACAGGGAACTTCTCCTGGTCTGGACTCTTGTTGCTCTGAGCTGCTGCTGCTGGCTTTCTGCTGGTCGACTGTCTGAACTGAGAAACCATCTCAGAGAACAAAGTGTTGACGAGCAGCTCTGGTCTTGAGAAGAAAACCTTTGTACACATCGGACACATGTTCTGGTTGTTGGTATTCCAGTAATCATTGATGCACTTTTTGCAGAAGTTGTGTCCACATGGTGTTGTGACTGGATCAGTGAACACATCCAGACAGACGGAGCACAGGAACTGATCTTCAGACAGCTGAAAGTTTGCAGAAGCCATATCTGCACACATTGAGGAAGAAAAGAACATTATATTAAAAATAGTTTCATTATTTGTTGAAAAGGGGAAAAAAACGGTGTAATTATTTGTATGTCTTAATTAAGAAACAAGATCAAAGTCGTGCCGACAGACTCAACCTCGCTCCTCTTGCAAAGGAGCACAGAATAAGTCAAAAGTGAGTTAAAGAACAGCAGAAATAATGAAGAAATATTAGGTTTGCACCTACTTTAGAGATGCCTTTACTGTTTATATTTCAGAAAATGCTGGGACCACTAATGATCCGTGTATTCTATAGAGTGCCATCAGAGGTTGCATAAGGAATACAGCAATCTCATTTTCTTCGCATCTGAATAAAACTAGATTTGGCCAAAAGAATGAATGAGACTACTCTAAAACTGTTGATGAATGAATCAGCAAAATACTGTGTGTGCAGGTTTTTGCATGTCTAACCGTATATATATATATAATTTATTTTGTGTATGGTTTTTGTCTGAGTATCTTTGTATATGTACAGTGTGTTCATCTTTTCTTTGGCATATATTTCGAAAACCAATAAAAGATTTGAGCACAAAAACAAGAGGCCCAATGCAGCCAATCGGATCAAGCAAGAGGCTCAAGGCAGCCAATCAGATCAAGCAGGAGGCGGCGGGCTCTCTCCTGTTTTCTTTGTGGTATGAGCAGGCGGAAATTCAAAAGTAAAAGGCAAACCCCGACTGAGACACTCATATTAGCAGTGAGCCATAACCTCCCGCTTTTATGGGGCGTTCTCCTCCTCTTCATCCCACAACACAGCAAGAGCGCCGACGTCTGTGACTCCATTTTGTAAATGAGAAGTTGTATCGCCCTTGGCTGCCTTGCTTGTGCACTCACAGGCACGTTTTACCATGCGTGTTTGAAGCGGCTGGTGAGATCGAGCCCTAAAACTAAGGTGTTGCGTTAATCCCGGTGGTTACAGTTGTAAATATAATCAGATGTACTCACCAGTGTTTGTAAGAGACTCTGATGAAGTCACTGAATTGAGAGAAAAGCAGAGACTTCGTCTCGCTGCAAGGTGTTTCTGCTGCGGACCAACGTGTGGTTTCCGGGGTGTGACGCAGCAGCTCTCCTCTTCAGGAATTGGCTCCGCCTCTTACCTGCAGCCAGGGTTGCCAGGTCTGTGTGACAAAACCAGCCCAATGGCCAATAAAACAAGCCCAAAAACAAGCCCAATATCAGAACTCAAAAATATGCCTGTGCCAAACCATATACACTGCTTTTAAAGTCCAACAACATTAAGCTATCATTTCCAAATGTATTGTAATATCTACAAAGTAATTAACAAATGGTTAGTATGCAGCATTAAAAGCAGTTTTTCCTCAACAGTCATTTGCCCTAGCACCTTAAATGGGCCTGTGTAATTAGATACAGTATATTATCATAAATAAAATATAGCTCTGAGAAGGAGTAGACCACAGGTCACTAACTGGGGGACCAGCATCCGGTCAGGACCCAGAGAGCCGATCCCACCTGCTAGAAAACCAGCATAGACCAGCATACTTTCTATGCTGGTCTATGCTGGTTTGTGCTGGTCTATGCTGGTTTATGCTGGTTTATGCTGGTTTGATGCTGGTCCACCAGCAAGAACTCATAAATGATGCTGGTCCACCAGCAAAGAACTCATAAATGATGCTGGTCCACCAGCAGGAACTCATAGATGATGCTGGTCCGCCATCAAAACCTCATTAATGATGCTGGTCCACCAGCAAGAACTCATTAATAATGCTGGTCCACAAGGGTGGCCTTGCTGGTGAAGCTGGTCCACCAGTATTTACTCATAAATGATGCTGGTCCACCAGCAAGAACTCATTAATAATGCTGGTCACACAAGGGTGGCCGCTTGCTGGTGAAGCTGGTCCACCAGTATTTACTCATAAATGATGCTGGTCCACCAGCAAGAACTCATTAATAATGCTGGTCCACCAGGGTGTGGCCTTGCTGGTGATGCTGCTCCACCAGCAGGAACTCATAAATGTTGCTTTGGTCCACCAGCAAGAACTCATTAATAATGCTGGTCCACCCAGGGTGGCCTTGCTGAATTGAAGCTGGTCCACCAAAGCAAGAACTCAGAAATGAAGTCATGTGCATATGTGTTGGTATTTTGATTAATCAAGCTCTATCTGCACACATCATATGCCACTCATGGGTGCCATCGTCGGTATGTATTGTCTTCATTTCGTTCTTATCTACACTGCATTATTTTTACAATATTATATTTTCTGAAGTTTATAGTAGAAGTTTGCTGAATTACTATTGTTAATGACTGCAGTTGTTCTTTGGCCAGCGAGAGTCGTTCATGAAAGTTAAAACTAGATAAACATATGACTGAAGACATATTACAAGTTTGATGCAATAAATGATGTATAAAGTTAAAATCACAATTGATAATGTAAAGCCTGTAAAACCTTAATTCTTGTAGTGAGATTGCTTTTCATGTATCTACATAATATGCATCTGTACATGTTATAGCAAGCAGAACATACCTGCAAACAAGCAGAGAAGATAAATTGATTGTGTTTTTTTTACGCATTTAGTTTCACCCTTCAAGAAGCAGACAGTCTTCAAAGTTGTGATGTTTCTGATGGTGTTTATCTGGCTGTCAAATGGACATATGGTTCAGTACATTACAACAAAGAAAGCACAGGTACATACACATGTCTCCACATCACATTTGTACATCCCAGCATAAACTGGAGTTCAACTCCACCTGAGAAAGTATACTTAGCCAACTAAAAATGAATGCAAGCGAATGACCATCTTTGATTCAGTCTAGTCAGACTAGTCTCTCTCTCATATGCATTTGGAAGTCACAAATGTACATCTGATCAACAATTTGTTTTTAAAATCATGCATTTCTGCTCTAACCTGTCAACTGGAATCAGACACACTGGAGAAAGAAGTGCTCCACTAACGAAGTCGGATATGTGTTACAAACCCATAACCTTGGTAGAAATAAAGGAAAGGAAGTTTGTGTATGAAGCTTTTTGAACAATACAACCAATTTCTGTACCTTCTTCTGAAGGAAGCGGGATAAGGATATTCCGAATTTCACCATAAACACCATCGCTGAGCTTTGCAAAACAGTCACTGCGTCTCTTACTGAGGGGTGTAGTTTCTGCCGGTATACATTCAGTCCTTTATGCACCATTCTCTTGTGCCACGAACACCATTTAAGTCTGGTGCTTGTTTTTGTGCACAGACACACAAGGCACTCCTCTCATCAGCAGTGGTCTCTCATCACTTCTCCTATTGTCCAGAACAGTTGTGTCTTTAAATGTTGTGTATCTTTTACTCTTCTGTCATTTGTCATATCCAAACAGAGACTCCTTCACTTGCTCCCTTACTGCATGCCTGGAGGCTAAGTAGGGAGGTATTGCTCTGTGCAACAGGAATTTGTTCACAATCTGGAGAGCTACACACTTAGTCCCATGAACCAGTTTTAATAGCTGTACCATTTGCATTTTCAAAATACAAATGCTGAGTGTGCCCAGAGTGGCTCCCCCCATAATTTCACCGACTTTGCAAGGTGAGTTAACAGATGCCATTAAATGTCATTGACATTCTCCATACAGTAACTGGAAACCTTGCAACAAACTCAAACAGTATGTTATCTGCATTGTTTATGTTCCTGAAGGTGACATCTCTTCAAAAGAAGAAATACTGTCACACCAGAAGGGCCTAGGTGCTCAGGATAGCATGGCTGAAGTACACCATCTTTGTGACAGGCAAGCCAAAAACAGTGAAGGCCATGTTCTACACTGGAGGCTTCACCGCCTGAGCTCTGCAAGAGGTCTGTGGTCGAGTTATCAGGTGTGGTGGCTTATGTCCTTCATTCTTTTTCTAGCACCTCATAGTGAGCCATTCCCAATGTAGTAGGGGTTGGTCACTGTTGTTTAGAAGGGAGCTCTGTGAGTTGTCTGATGACACCAAGTAACACAGTGCATATAGTCTTAAACAAAGCCCCACACTATATCAAACAAGGCATGTTGATGAGTATGGACCTTTCACACTCTGACACTTTTGTTTTGTGCTACTGCTCCATATCTGCTGCCAGCACTTGTTTTGCTTCTGTCAGGATATCTAGTTTGTGCCTTCACAGTATACTTCACTGTTTTCTGCCAAGAGTTCCAGGATGTGCAAACAGAAATCAATAACCAAAGTACCCATTACAACTGTGTTGTGTTTTGCATGGTTGTCCAGTTTTATGTCTACACAACAACATAGTCCAACAACTTTACTATTTACACACAGTTTCCATTTTTCTCTCCAGCACACACCTTTGGATGCCAGTGTTTTGGCCTGTTCAACAAAAGGTCTGAGAAAGATGGGCTACATGGTATTCTGAGCCCCAAACCACAGACCTGCAAGTACTACATTGTTAAATCATTTTGGGAGGAAGCCTGCTTAAATGCAGCTGTATTGGCTATATTGAAAATCTGAGACTTGGAACAGGTGAGCCATCAGAATTGAAATTAAACCTATTAATACTGTTTGGATCTGACAGAATTCCACCTGGTTTTGATAAGTTTTGATACTTTTCGCCATCAAAGATGTCAGAGATCACATGATCATTTGTGGCCTTTTGGTGTCTGTAGCTCAAGGTTGTCTTGAATCTGAGGAGTTTCTAGTGTCTGAATTTGAGGTGCACCAGCAAGTTGATAAAGAAACTTGAACTGTTCATTGAATCAATTCTCATTGTAAGTAGTACAAATTGAACAAAATGTTTTTGTCTTTTTATGTCTCCCTTGTGCCAATATATACTTTTACAGGTTTTGCAATAGTAGTGAAACTCCACGCTGTCTGAGTTGTTTTGAAAGACCTTGTTGAACAAATATTTTGATCTTGGTAGCACCTCTTTGCCAAACAGAGTATTTATGAGTTTTAATAAATCATCAAGTTGTGTCCCTGTTATATTGTGCCTTGCTGCATGACTCATTATCATGATCAGTGCTTCAGCCTTCGTTGTTGTACCTGCTGACATGAGCACTGAGTCCATGTCTTTGTGGAACATGTCTCTCTCACTGGTTCATCCTCTCCAAGATCTTCCAGATCTGAATCGAGTCCATAAACACTGCCTTCAGGTGAGGAAGCCACATCTCTTGGTTGCAGCTAAGAAGTTAGGAGAAAGTGACCAGATGAAGATATTAGCTACAAAACAAAAAGAAAACACACATTCATAAGTGCATTTGAAGGAATTGGAGGCAGTGAGGTTGTAGGCTACAACAAAACTGAACAACCCTCACCGTCCCCTTTTAAACATATTGGAAAATCCATGGTGCCTGCAAAACTGGTAATGCTATGTAGAAATGTTTATATAAGTGGGTAATTTTTTTTATTGAGCCAATCATGTGAACCCGGAGGCAAATACTGTATATAATGCGAGGCACCATTTCAAACCAGCCCCTTCACCGTCCCCCACACACACTAACACAAGTTAACGCAACCCAAATAGACATTAGACAGGGGGTTTTCATGGACACATGAAGGATTTAGAGGTTTTTTTTATGGACTAAACAAACCTTGTGTACCTGAGAAAATGTTGCATGTCTTGATTATTTAAAGTAACGTATACGAATGCAATGTCGTTGTACACTCAGAAAACTTAAAATAGTTAGCGTTACCGATAAGGCTCACATGATGGACCAGCAATTCTCATTTTAGTGACTATCTCACGAAATAGAGTGAATTATGTTACAAAAATAAGAAGCGGAATAATAATACCCTAACACTTTCAATAGGTTCCTCTCGTCAGACTTCGCCTGTCGCCGGACCTAATAATAAGAATTCTAACAATTTCAATAGGTTCCTCTCGTCAGACTTCGCCTGTCGCCGGACCCTAATAATAAGAACTCTAACACTAATAGGTTCCTCTCGGTCAGACTTCGCCTGTCGCCGGACCCTAATAATAATACCCCTAACAATTTCAATAGGTTCCTCTCGGTCAGACTTCGCCTGCCGCCGGACCTAATAATAAGAACTCTAACAATTTCAATAGGTTCCTCTCGGTCAGACTTACCTGTCGCCGGACCCTAATAATAAGAACTCTAACAATTTCAATAGGTTCCTCTCGGTCAGACTGCCTGTCGCCGGACCCTAATAATAAGAACTCTAACAATTTCAATAGGTTCCTCTCGGTCAGATTGCCTGTCGCCGACTTCGTCTGTCGCTCGGACCCTAATAATAATAAGAACTCTAACAATTTCAATAGGTTCCTCTCGGTCAGACTTCGTCTGTCGCTCGGACCCTAATAATAAGAACTCTAACAATTTCAATAGGTTCCTCTCGGTCAGACTTCGTCTGTCGCTCGGACCCTAATAAACAAGACAATATAAAAACCAGAATGAATCATATGAACTATACATAGTGTAAACCTAAGTTTTTTTATTTTTATTGCACGATTCCTCATATTGAACGGGGATGCGACATTTGACTCTCTAGAAACTTAGCAGCGTTTAGTGCGCTTATGGCCCTCGGAAAGAAGCTGAACTTGAGTCTGTTGGTCCGGGTATACATAGTCTTGAAGCGCCTGCCTGAGCGCAGCCGTACAAAGTGTTCGTTGCCCGGGTGAGATGGATCCTTGAGGATCTTGACTGCCTTCTTAAGGCAGCGAGAGCTGTACAGTTCTTGCAGGGAGGGGAGAGGGGGCACCCGATGATCTTCTGGGCCGAGTTGACGACCCTCTGAAGCGCGTTCCTCTGCGGCTGTGCAGCTGAGGAACCACACGCAGATGCAATAGGTGAGGACGCTCTCCACGGAGCAGCGGTAGAAGGACACAAGCAGATCCTGTCTGAGGTGGTAATTCCTGAGTATTCTCAGGAAGTAGAGTCTCTGCTGTGCCTTCTTGACGATCGCCGTGGTGTTGGTTCTCCAGGACAGGTCCTCAGCCAGGTGAACGCCCAGGAATCTGAAGACCGAGACTCTCTCCACACAATCCCGTCAATGTACAGGGGCTGGATGACAGTTTTCTTCCTTCTGTAATCGATGATCATCTCCTGGGTTTTGAGCTTGTTCAGCTGCAGGTTGTTCGCTTTGCACAACACAGACAGCTGCTCCACCTCGTCGATGCACGCGGTCTCGTCACCCGGAGATGCAGCCCACCACAGTGGTGTCGTCAGCAAACTTTATGATGGAGTTGCTGGGGTGGGCGGTGAAGTCATTAGTGTAGAGGGAGTAAGTAGTGGGCTCAGCACGCAGCCCTGGGGGGACCCGGTGCTGAGGCTGAGGGCCGTGGAGGTGTGGGGACCTATCCTCACCCTCTGGGGGCGGTCAGACAGGAAGTCCTTAATCCAACGGCAGGTAGAGTGTGATAATCCCAGGTCTGACAGTTTTGTCACCAGTCTGTCAGGAAGGATGGTGTTAAATGCCGAGCAGAAGTCCATGAAGAGCAGCCGTGCGTAGCTCCCCCCCCCCTCCAGGTGAGACAGGGCAGAGTGGAGAGCTGTGGCGATGGCGTCATCCGTGGACCTGTTTGCTCTGTATGCAAACTGGTGACGGTCCAGGCCAGGCGGAAGGGATGAGATGATGTGGGAACGAACCAGCTTCTCGAAGCACTTCATGGGGATGGGGGTGAGTGCCACTGGACGGTAGTCGTTTAAGCAGCTGATGGTTTTCTTTTTTGGCACCGGGATGATTGTGGAGGTTTTCAGGCAGGATGGGACGGTGGCCTGGGACAGGGACTGGTTGAAGATCTTGGTGAAGACCCCCGCCAGCTGGTCGGCGCAGTCTCTCAACACCCGTCCCGAGACGCCGTCCGGCCCTGCTGCTTTCCTCGGGTTCACGGCCTTCAGCGTGCGTCTCACTTCGTGTTCCGTGAGGATGAGGCTGCTGTGGGCTGGTGGATGTGGTGTGGCTGCTTCCGTTGGTCCCACCTCGTAGCGGGCGTAGAAGGAGTTCAGCTCTTCCACCAACTGAGGTTCGCCCGTCGGCCGATGGGTGGCTGGGTCTGTAGTTTGTCATGTGTTGGACCCCCTGCCACACCTGCCTGGAGTCGTTACTCTGGAAGCAGTCCTCAATCTTCGCCTTGTAGTCCGCCTTGGCCCTTCTGATCCCCGCTTCAGGTCGGCTCTGGCCGTGCTGTATAGCTCCCCATCTGCGGAGCTGAAGGCGGTGTTCCTCTCTCGAGCAGACGCTGCACCTCTCCCGTCATCCACGGCTTCGTGTTGGGATGTACCCGGATACGCTTGTCCACGGTGACGGAGTCTATGCAGTGCTTGATGTAACCCAGGACCGCTGAAGTGTACTGTTCCAGGTCCTCGTGCTCGCAGGCCCCCCAGTCGGTGGACTCAAAGCAGTCTTGCAACTGTGGAGTGGCACCTTCAGGCCAGGTTTTAACTGTCTTTGATGTGGTGGGAACCCTTTTTCTGATGGAGGTGTAGGACGGGATTAGGAGTAGGGACACATGGTCTGACTGGCCTAGGTGTGCTAATGCTCTGGCTCTATAGCCCAGCTTGATGTTAGAATATACCTTGTCTAATGTTTTATCTCCCCTGGTGGCACATCTAACATGCTGGTAGAGTTTGGGAAGCACTACCTTTAAGTTAGCATGGTTAAAGTCCCCCGCAATAATGTGGACAGCCTCAGGGTATGTGTTTTGTTGTTTACTAATTGTATCGTGCAGCTCACCTAGCGCCATGCTAGCGTTAGCATCGGGTGGAATGTACACTGCGGTTATCAATACAACATTAAATTCTCTTGGTAGGTATCTGGGCCGGCATTTAACAGTCATATATTCTACGTCTGGGGAACAGTGGTTACTCACTATGTTTGTGTTTTCCCCCCAAGTGTCCTTTGTGTATATTAGGAGGCCCCCGCCTCGCGACTTGCCTGTAGCCTCTTTTGTTCTGTCGCGTCGGTGGAGAGTGCGGCCTGCTAGTTCGATAGCTAAGTCCGGGATGGACGAGTGGAGCCAGGTTTCGGTGACTATTAGCACACAGCTATCCCTCACCGTGGTGTTAGTTGCAACCTGGAGTCTCAGCTCGTCCATCTTGTTTGCCAGAGATCTTGCATTTGTTAGGAAAATACTCGGTAGCGATGGTTTGTCCGGGCGTTTCCTTAGCCTCTCGCAGTCCGGCTCTGCAGCCTCGTTTTTGCTTACGCTCCTTCCTCCGTCTGCGGTACTTGGTTCCGGGTATGTTGAACCACGGAGTACCGGGTCTCCTGGCGATGTCTACCGGGATGTTATTTCCGTGGATAAACTCGGCTGTGACGGTGCTTTTGCTGCGTAATCCGATTTCTAGTAGGTCTTGTCTATTATAGCTGTATTTCGCCCAGCAGGACGAGAAAAAAAACACACACATAAATAACAAAAAAAAACACCAAACGGGAGAGCGGTGAGCCTCTGCGACTTGTCGCGACGCCATTGAGGAAACTCAAAAGGAGGTACCGAGACAGAGTGGAATCACAGATGGAGCAGCGCGACACCAGGCGCCTATGGCAGGGGCTACGGACTATCACAAACTACCAGAGCAGACCCCGCGCAATGGTGAGTGCCGACGCATCCCTAGCGGACGACCTGAACTCATTTTATGCACGGTTTGAGGCTAGCAACAACAGCGCTAGCTCGCCGGCTAACAACAACACCGTTAGCGTAGCCGAGGTGAGTTCTACCGCTGGGGATGAACACACACTCTCTGTGACCGAGCACAGTGTGAGGAGGGCTCTGTTGAGGGTGAACACCAGGAAAGCTGCAGGTCCAGATGGCATATCTGGGCGAGTACTGAAGACCTGTGCTAACCAGCTAGCTCCAGTGTTCACCACAATATTCAACCTCTCCCTGGCTGAGTCCGTGGTCCCCGCCTGCTTCAAGAGATCCACTATTGTCCCTGTGCCCAAGAATGCTTCTCCAGCATGTATGAATGACTACCGACCGGTGGCCCTCACCTCGGTGGTCATGAAATGCTAGGAGAGACTGATAAAGGACTACATCTGCGCCTTCCTCCCTTCCTCCTTGGTTTCGCTGCAGTTTGCTTATCGCCCAAACAGATCCACGTATGATGCTGTCTCCCAGGTACTGCACACCACACTCTCTCATCTGGACAGCCAGAGGGGGCTATGTGAGACTGCTGTTCATTGATTATAGTTCAGCTTTCAACACCATAGTCCCTCCAGACTGGCGGCAAGCTGATTGAGCTGGGACTGAACACCCCTGTGTGCTTGGATCCTGGACTTCCTGACCGCCAGGCCACAGGTGGTCAGGGTGGGCAGACACACCTCAAATCCCTCACCCTGAACACAGGATCCCCCAGGGTTGCGTCCTCAGCCCCTACTGTACTCCCTGTACACACATGACTGTGTGGCCAGGTTCAGCTCAACACCATCATCAAGTTTGCGGATGACACAGTGGTGGTGGGCCTGATCTCCGACAACGACGAGAAGGCCTACCTGGAGGAAGTTGCTGATCTGTCACTCTGGTGCCAGGACAACAGCCTCATCATGAATGTCACCAAAACTAAGGAGCTGATTGTGGACTTTAGGAAGGTACAACAACAGAGGACGTACTCACCACTGGGGATTAACGGGACTACTGTGGAGAGGGTGAGCGGGTATAAATACCTGGGAGTCCACATCACCGAGGATCTGACATGGTCAACAAACACAGACACTCTGGTGAGAAAGGCAAGGCAGCGCCTCTACCACCTCAGGCAGCTGAGGAAATTTAAAGTTTCCCAGAGGATCCTTCAGTCCTTCTACTCTGGAGCTGTAGAGAGCGTCCTGACAGGAAGCATCACAGCCTGGTTTGGCAACTGCTCCGCTCAGGACAGGAAGGCTCTGCAGAGAGTAGTGCGTTCGGCTGAGCGCACTATTGGAACTACACTCGCCACCCTGCAGGACTTGTACACCAGGAGGTGCAGAACCAGAGCCGGCAGGATCATGAAGGATCCTCACCACCCCAACAACAGACTGTTTCAGCTGCTGCGGTCAGGCAGGCGCCTCCGTAGTCACGCTGCAAGAACAGAGAGACTGAGACGGAGTTTCTTTCCTCAGGCCATCAGGATTGTGAACTCCGACCTCACCAGGACCCCCACATAGACCCACACAACTGCCCCTCTTAGGCACACACACACACACACACACACTTACTGTAAATATTGTGTTGTTTTTTATTTGTAAATAGTGTGTACTTGTTGCCCTTGCACATTCCTGCTGAGCATTGCCACTTTCATTTCACTGCACACCCTGTGTGTGTATGTGACAAATAAAACATCTTGAATCTTGAATCTTGAATCTTGATCTGGTGTCGTTGCTCTGCTCCGTCAGTACGTCCTGGCCGTCGGCAGCTCCGCTGAGCCTCTGGAGACGGTTTGATGGGAGCGTGAAGAAGTCTGGAAGCTCCCGTTCCTTCACGCCTCTGTTGTTGTTTGTTTACAGCGGTTGTCGAGGTCGGGTCAACACGGCGGTGATTGGATGAGACGCCCGGGCAGGACGCTCCGTGTCTCGGCTAAAGCCGTGTGTCAGATACCCGAGAACTCAAAGTGAAAATGTCATATTGGAACAAAGCATTCCTGACCGAAGACGCCCAGAGAAGGAAGGGAGAGTCACGTGTAACTGCACATTTATTCATGGTGTGATGGTCCATTATTATCATAATCCCACAAAGATACACACACACACACACACACACCAATCTCTGCATTGCTTTGTGCTGATTGGCTGATCCGACCTCGTGTGAGGAGGCGGGGTCTGAATCTGTCACTGTCTGTCCTTTTGTCACGCTCAATGTTCCTCATGATTAATCTGTTTACTTTGTTGATATTATTATTATTATTAATCCCAGAGGTCAGAGCGTGTTCAAACGGTTCGTACGGGAGTTGAAGAAGACGAGTCTCTTCCTCACTTTCCTGCTCGACCCCGACGACGTTTAAAAAACACTTCTCGATGTTTTCCGATGCGCGGCGCGACTGCGGTCAAGCCAGCCGCCACTTCGAAAAACACAGTCAAGCCAGCCCGCACGATTTTTTTCAGTACACGTATATACCAGGCATTACGGTGCGAGTGTGTGAAAACTGTTTTCAAAATAAGAGCGAACTTCCGGTGAACGTGATATGATGAAACACGTCTTTAAATACAGATATAGTGATAGATTAAACTAATTGAAGAGATGAAAAATCACGAATGGTATTCATGATGAACACATGAAATGAAAGAAAGTAATTATTCCAATATTGGGATATTCTGATTTAGAATTTCAAAATGAAAGCTAAAGAAAATCACATTCATGCGCAAATGGGTGTCTAATTTCAGAATAGATTTAGAACACAATGGTGCGTAGTTACAAAATACTTTCACTTCTGATTCATGGTAGAGTACCTCAATGTGTCATCCAGAGATGATCAAGACATTCTGATGTTTGATTTCTAAATGAAAGCACTTCATAAAGAAAATAATAGTAATATATTTCCAATATTTGATATTTCTTTGAAGCAAATCTGTAAGTTTCATGATAAAAATTACACTGCGGTCTTGTTAATGGTGACCTCTGCTAGGCCCATGAATATTTTCATGAGATATTACTGTGTAGATTTTGAATGAATTCAATTTAAAGTTAGCAAAAAATAAATATTATTAATATTATGGCAATATTTGGATTTTATTTTAAGCAAATCTGTAACTTTCTTGAAAGAAGTTACACTGCAGTCTTGTTATTGGTTACCTCTGCTAGGCCCATGAATATTTTCATGAGATATTACTGTGTAGATTTTGAATAAATTCACTTTAAAGTTAGCGAGAAATAAATATGATTAATATTATTGCAATATTTGGATTTTATTTAAAGTAAATCTGAAACTTTCTTCAAAAAAGGTACACTGCAGTCTTGTTAATGGTGACCTCTGCTAGACCCATGAATATTGTCATGAGATATTACTGTGTGGATTTTGAATAAATTCACTTTAAAGTTAGCGAGAAATCAATATGATTAATATTATTGCAATATTTGGATTTTATTTAAAGCAAATCTGAAACTTTCTTCAAAAAAGGTACACTGCAGTCTTGTTAATGGTGACCTCTGCTAGACCCATGAATATTTCCATGAGATATTACTGTGTAGATTTTGAATAAATTCACTTTAAAGTTAGCGAGAAATAAATATGATTAATATTATGACAATATTTGGATTTTATTTAAAGCAAATCTGAAACTTTCTTCAAAAGAGGTACACTGCAGTCTTGTTCTTGGTGACCTCAGCTAGGTCCATGATTATTTTCATGAGATATTACTGTGGAGATTTTGAATAAATTCACTTTAAACTTAGCGAGAAATAAATATTATTAATATTATGACAATATTTGGATTTTATTTAAAGCAAATCTGAAACTTTCTTCAAAAAAGGTACACTGCAGTCTTGTTATTGGTGACCTCAGCTAGGTCCATGATTATTCTCATGAGATATTACTGTGTAGATTTTGAATAAATTCACTTTAAAGTTAGCGAGAAATCAATATGATTAATATTATGGCAATATTTGGATTTTATTTAAAGCAAATCTGAAACTTTCTTCAAAAAAGGTACACTGCAGTCTTGTTAATGGTGACCTCTGCTAGACCCATGAATATTTTCATGAGATATTACTGTGTGGATTTTGAATAAATTCACTTTAAAGTTAGCGAGAAATCAATATGATTAATATTATTGCAATATTTGGATTTTATTTAAAGCAAATCTGAAACTTTCTTCAAAAAAGGTACACTGCAGTCTTGTTAATGGTGACCTCTGCTAGACCCATGAATATTTTCATGAGATATTACTGTGTGGATTTTGAATAAATTCACTTTAAAGTTAGCGAGAAATCAATATGATTAATATTATTGCAATATTTGGATTTTATTTAAAGCAAATCTGAAACTTTCTTCAAAAAAGGTACACTGCAGTCTTGTTAATGGTGACCTCTGCTAGACCCATGAATATTTTCATGAGATATTACTGTGTAGATTTTGAATAAATTCACTTTAAATAAAATCCAAATATTGTCATAATATTAATAATATTTATTTCTCGCTAACTTTAAAGTGAATTTATTCAAAATCTCCACAGTAATATCTCACGAAAATAATCATGGACCTAGCTGAGGTCACCAATAACAAGACTGAAGTGTACCTCTTTTGAAGAAAGTTTCAGATTTGCTTTAAATAAAATCCAAATATTGTCATAATATTAATAATATTTATTTCTCGCTAACTTTAAAGTGAATTTATTCAAAATCTACACAGTAATATCTCATGAAAATATTCATGGGTCTAGCAGAGGTCACCATTAACAAGACTGCAGTGTACCTTTTTTGAAGAAAGTTTCAGATTTGCTTTAAATAAAATCCAAATATTGCAATAATATTAATCATATTGATTTCTCGCTAATTTTAAAGTGAATTTATTCAAAATCTACACAGTAATATCTCATGAGAATAATCATGGACCTAGCAGAGGTCACCAATAACAAGACTGCATTGTACCTTTTTTCAAGAAAGTTTCAGATTTGCTTAAAATAAAATCCAAATATTGCCATAATATTAATAATATTTGTTTCTCGCTAACTTTGAATTGAATTCATTCAAAATCTACACAGTAATATCTCATGAGAATAATCTTGGGCCTAGCAGAGGTCACCATTAACAAGACCGCAGTGTAATTTTTATCAAGAAACTTACAGATTTGCTTCAAAGAAATATCAAATATTGGAAATATATTACTATTATTTTCTTTATGAAGTGCTTTCATTTAGAAATCAAACGTCAGAATGTCTTGATCATCTCTGGATGACACATTGAGGTACTCTACCATGAATCAGAAGTGAAAGTCTTTAGCTTTTATTTTGAAATTCTAAATCAGAATATCCCAATATTGGAATAATTACTTTATTTCATTTAATGTGTTCATCATTAATACCATTCATGATTTTTCATCTCTTCATTTAGTTTAATCTATCACTATATCTGTATTTAAAGGCGTGTTTCGTCATATCACGTTCACCGGAAGTTCGCTCTTATTTTGAAGACAGCTTTCACACGCTCGTACCGTAATGTCTGGTATATACGTGTACTGAAAAAAATCGTGCGGGCTGGCTTGACTGTGTTTTTCGAAGTGGCGGCTGGCTTGACCGCAGTGCGGCGCGGGGCAGGTTGTTCTGGCTCCGTCAGTTTCACGTTAAAAACGTTTAAATGTCGCTCATCTGACTTTTTCTCTCACGACGATCCGACTTTGAAAACATTCCCGAGACGTCAACTTTTTTTAAAACAGACGCAAAACGAAGCACCTGCTTCTGTTTTCACCTGTGCAGGTGTTTACTGTTGTTGTTGTTGTTGTTCCTCCGTGACACTCGGAGCATCACCGTAAAGACCCCGTGGGGCGACGTCTACCTGAGCAGACGACAACGCGCCGCCATGTTGAGAGCCGCGCGGAGGCAACGGACGAGCTCTGAATTCCGGATTATAAAACGAATAAATAACCTTTTTTTAAATATATATTTGTAACACGAGAGCTTAATCCCACTCCCGACTTCTTCCGTCTTTTGTCTGAAGGATTTCATTCATAACTCTACACTTTATTATTTTTATTTTTTAATGTGTATTTAAAGAATGGTCAAGGATTCCTGTGCTTTTATTGTGAAAGACGTGACCTGGTGCTTGTACCACATCCTTGTTCTTGTCTCCTCCATGTTGCAGACGTGTAAATAGTTCTGTGATCTCTTCTTCTTCTCTTTCAAAGTGGAGGGGAAGAATTAAATAAACAGTTTTTATATGATTCTATATTGAAGAAGCATATTTTTGGATGTCCGTTTCCTGATCCAGGATTGAGTCTGTGATTATTGAGGATGACGTTTGGAAATTAAAGGTTGAGTTTTATACAGTATTTAAAATACTATTTAATAATAATTGTTTTATATTCATATTAATGAGAAAATCAAATGTACCTATAAAAAAGCATACATTATGTACATTTTATTAAGAAGCACGATGTATTCATCCAGATTTAAAATTCCATTCACACATTAACAACCATATTTAACAATACATACAAGAAGTCAGACAACCACGTTTCACTTGAACTTTTTATTGGTGTTTGGCAAGTTTGATGATTGTAAAAACTTTGCAGTTGAACATTTTACAAAGTTCAGTCAAACTAAGTTTTCCCGAGGCCGATGTCACACGTCATCCGGCCAATCGCTGCTCGCCACGGGTCACTGTCGGGCGTGGCCTTCGCGTTTCAGGCCAAATAACGTGAACAAAAAGTTAAGAATCAGGTAAAGACATTCAACAATTCAAGTTTCTGCATCACCTGGAATTTCACAATGCTTTGCGATAACAACAACTTTATTTTGAAGTTTTAAACTCCGTTGACATCTTTTCTCCTTTGTTTAACTTGTTATGTTCAGTATCACAAGGAGACAAACTTTATTCTGGAGACACTATAAACATGTAATATGTATTACTCCTAAATGAATCCTGAGGACTCTGAATGAATATGTTGTCTGCAGCTGCCCATCAGATAGAAAAACAAATACAAAAGAATAAAGATATTTTTGTTATATTTCTATTTAGTTTCTGCTGGAAACCCTGACAGATCATTCCAGACAGACAGCCGACAACCTCAGAGAAAAGTTGATGGAGAAAACCTCGAGGGAACGAGGCTGCATGTGTACGAGTATCTGTGCATCCCTACAGTTAGAAGACGAGGTGGAGGAGAAGAGGTGAAGGAGATGAGGTGGAGATGAAGTGGAGGAGATGAGGTGGAGGAGATGAAGTGGAGGAGATGAGGTGGAGAAGATGAGGTGGAGGAGATGAGGTGTAGAAGATGAGGTGGAGAAGATGAGGTGGAGGAGATGAGGTATAGAAGATGAGGTGGAGAAGATGAAGTGGAGGAGATGAAGTGGAGGAGATGAGGTGTAGAAAATGAGGAGGAGGAGATGAGGTGGAGAAGATGAGGTGGAGGAGATGAGGTGGAGGAGATGAGGTGGAGAAGACGAGGTGGAGAAGACGAGGTGGAGAAGATGAGGTGTAGACCACACAGGGTTGAGTTTAAATGTTTTCCCTGAAGGACGTGAGAGAAGTGATTAGTTTACTCCAACAGGAGAGATGATCAGAGGAGCAGAGTTTATACCACCATAATAATTACCAGGACAGAAGAATGGGAGGAGTTTCTCCTTGAAGGAGCAGCCAGTAAAGGAGTAGATGAGAACTGCAGCTTTTACATCATAGAAGGAGACCAGACCCTCCTCATAGTCCACAAACACCCCCACCTTCTGAGGCCCAGACTTCAGGGAGAGAAGAACTAGAGGACCATCAAGAGCTATATACTCGTTTCCATTTATCAAACATATAGTCCAGTAACCGTTCTGAGGACACAGTGTGATGTCTCCCTTCCTGTTGATCGACTCTCTGGTCACTCCTAAAGCCCAGTCAGACTTTCGTTTAACTTGAACCTCATAATAAAGTTTTTCTGAAGAGAACTTCTGTGTTCCTAAAACACAGGGAAAAGAAGAGAACCTCTGTGGATTGTCGGGGAGACGTGGCTGCTGTACCTGAGCACGTTTCACTTGTTTCCCATCATCAGACAGGATGAGGTCATGATGAGCTGTTTCAGGATCAAGAGTCACATCCACTGCAAACTTCTGGACCCTCTTCATCTCAACTTCAGCAACCAGCGTCTTCCTCATGTTACTGAGCGTCTCCTCCAGCTGAGACACAGCTCTCCTCACAGTCCCCTCATGTGATGCTGGAGGAACACTGACCTGAGACCAGTCCTTGGTGGGTGGTGGATGGTGGATGTTGAGGGACTGGACACTCTGGAGGAGGTGGAGGTGGTCTTCAGAGAGGGAGAGCTTCTCCACCTCAGTGCTCCTCTTCATCAGATCAGAGATCTCCTGTTCCATCTCTCTGATGGCGTCTTCAGCCTGTTTCTTGGTGCTTCTCTGCTTCTCTTCTATCGTAGTGATGAGCTCGTTCAGTTTCCTCTCCACAGACTCCTTCAGACCAGTGAAGACCTGAACACCTTCTGCTTTCTCTCGGTCTGCATCTTCCTCACTGAGCTTCACGTTGTGTTGGACCTCCTGAATCTTCAGGCGTCTCTTCTGGATCATCTCCTGAGTTTCAGCCTCTGTCTTCTGCAGCTCCACCTTCTTTCCTTCACATTCTTGTTTCAGAGGAACAACATTGTGCATCTTGTGGTCCAACACAGTGCAGAGCATGCAGACACACGTCTGGTCGGTCCTACAGAACAGCTCCAGAGGTTTATCGTGCTTCAGACACATCCTGTCTTCCAGGTTCTCCACAGGGTCCATCAGCTGATGTCTCTTCAGGCGTGAAGCTGTCAGGTGAGGCTCCAGGTGAGTCTCACAGTAGGAGACCAGACACACCAGGCAGGACTTCAGGGCCTTCAGTTTGGTTCCAGTGCAGACGTCACAGGGAACTTCTCCTGGTCTGGACTCTTGTTGCTCTGAGCTGCTGCTGCTGGCTTTCTGCTGAGTCGACTGTCTGAACTGAGAAACCATCTCAGAGAACAAAGTGTTGACGAGCAGCTCAGGTCTTGAGAAGAAAACCTTTTGACACAGTGGACACATGTTCTGGTTGTTGGTATTCCAGTTATCATTGATGCAGTTTTTGCAGAAGTTGTGTCCACATGGTGTTGTGACTGGATCAGTGAACACATCCAGACAGACGGAGCACAGGAACTGATCTTCAGACAGCAGAAAGTTTGCAGAAGCCATATCTACACACATTGAGGAAGAAAAGAACATTATATTAAAAATAGTTTCATTATTTGTTGAAAAGGGGAAAAAAACGGTGTAATTATTTGTATGTCTTTTAATTAAGAAACAAGATCAAAGTCGTGCCGACAGACTCAACCTCGCTCCTCTTGCAAAGGAGCACAGAATAAGTCAAAAGTGAGTTAAAGAACAGCAGAAATAATGAAGAAATAATGAGTTTTGCACCTACTTTAGAGATGCCTTTACTGTTTATATTTCAGAAAATGTTGGGACCACTAATGATCCGTGTATTCTATAGAGTGCCATCAAAGGTTGCATAAGGAATACAGCAATCTCATGTTCTTCGCATCTGAATAAAACTAGATTAGGCCAAAAGAATGAATATGAGACTACTCTAAAAATGTTGAAGAATGAATCAGCAAAATACTGTGTGCAGGTTTTTGCGTGTCTACCCGTATATATATAATATATTTTTTGTATGGTTTTTGTCTGAGTATCTTTGTATATGTACAGTGTGTTCATCTTTTCTTTTGCATACATTTCGAAAACCAATAAAAGATTTGAGCACAAAAACAAGAGGCCCAATGCAGCCAATCGGATCAAGCAAGAGGCTCAAGGCAGCCAATCAGATCAAGCAGGAGGCGGGCTCTCCTTCCTGTTTTCGTGTGGTATGAACGGCGGGAAATTCAAAAGTAAAAGGCAAACCCCGACGAGACACTCATATTAGCGGTATAACCTCCGCTTTTATGGGGCGTTCTCCTCCTCTTCATCCCACAACACAGCAAGAGCGCGACGGCTGCTTGACTCCATTTTGTAAATGAAGTTGTATCGCCCGGCTGCGCGCGCACTCCACAGGCACGTTTTTACCACGGCGCGTTTGAAGCGGCTGGTGTGATCGAGCCCTAAAGCTAAGGTGTTGCGTTAATCCTGGTGGTTACAGGTGTAAATATAATCAGATGTACTCACCAGTGTTTGTAAGAGACTCTGATGAAGTCACTTTGAATTGAGAGAAAAGCAGAGACTCGTCTCCGCTGCAGTGTTTCTGCCGGACCAACGTGTGGTTTCCGGGGTGTGACGCAGCAGCTCTCCTCTTCAGGGTGGCTCCGCCTCTTACCTGCAGCCAGGGTTGCCAGGTCTGTGTGACAAAACCAGCCCAATGGCCAATAAAACAAGCCCAAAAAACAAGCCCAATATCAGAACTCAAAATATGCCTGTGCCAAACCATATACACTGCTTTTAAAGTCCAACAACATTGCTATCATTTCCAAATGTATTGTAATATCTACAAAGTAACAACAAATGGTTAGTATGCCAGCATTAAAAGCAGTTTTCCCTAAACAGTTATTTCACCTAGGTCCTAAAATGGCCTTGTGTAATTAGATACAGTATATTATCATAAATAAAATATAGCTCTGTGAAGGTGTAGACCACAGGTCACTAACTGGCGGACCGCGGTCCGGGTCCGGACCCAGAGGCCGTCCCATCCGGACCCGGACCGCCAGCCAAAACAGAAGGTTATGATTTAAAACCTGACGGGGTGTTTTAATTTTTTTACCCGGCGGCGCGGCGCAGCTTTTGCAGTCTTTACGGTAGTGGTTTAGCGGATGCGGAAACGCACAGACCAATTGCATGCGAGTTAAGCCATCCCACGTGATACCACTCAGCCAATCAAATCTATGCATTCTCGGCGGTAAACATTACGTCTCAACAGACAGCGCTACGCAGACAGATGAGAAAGTAGAGGCAGGTTACACTTGAAAAGACGGTAGAAAGAAAAAGAAAGCGATACATGTAGAAAACAAAGGGAGAGAAACGGACGACTGCGCCGGAGAAAGTTGAGAAAAAGGCGAGTGAGACAGAGAAAGGGAGAGAAACATAAGGAACAAATGTCGCTCTCCAAAAAAAGAAAAGTTGACAGCGAAAATAGAGCATTTAATCCGGAATGGACAGACTCATTTCTGTTCATACTTCCCACAGGGAGCACAAAACCAGTGTGTCTTATATGTTCAGAAACCGTGGCACTTATTAAAAGTGGCAATGTGAAACGCCATTATGAGACAAAACATAAAGGTTTTGAACAAACATACCCACTCAAATCCGAAGTGAGATCACAGAAAATAAGTGGTCTCACAGCCCAATATGAACAGTCCACCAGGATCCTGAGCCACACGTTCACTGCCCAACAACGTGCTCATGAGTGTTCCCTCAAAGTCAAAGTCAAAGTCAGTTTTATTTGTCAATTTTCCATATGTGCAAACATACAGAAGATCGAAATTGCGTTTCTCTTCTGTCCAACATAAAGTGAATTGTGCAACATATAGACAACATAGAGTGCAAAAATAGTAAAAAACATGTGAACATATAGACAACATAAAGTGCAAAAATAGTAAGAAACATGTAAACATATAGACAACATAAATTGTGCTAGCAGCATTCAGACATGTGAGTCTGAAAGAGGACGGAGTGGGAGGATGGGGAGAGAGTTCAGCTTCCTGACAGCCTGGTGGATGAAGCTGTTGGACAGCCTGGCGGTGTGAGCCCGGAGGCTCCGGTATCTCCTCCCAGAGGGCAGGAGGCTGAAGAGACCGTGTGAGGGGTGGCAGGGGTCCCTCACAATCGAGGTCGCTTTGCGGGTGAGGCGGGTGTTGTATATGTCCTGCAGGGATGGGAGGGGGGGGAGTGAGGCACCCATGATCCTTCCAGCTGCCTTCACTATGCGCTGCAGGGCGTTCCTGCTGTGGTCTGTGCAGCTTCCGCCCCACACAGTGATGCAGTTGGTCAGGATGCTCTCGATGGTGCCGCGGTAGAAGGTGCACATGATGGATGGGGGGCTCCCTGCTTTCCTCAGTTTCCGGAGGAAGTAGAGGCGCCTCTGTGCTTTCTTTGCCAGCGATGTAGTGTTGGCTGTCCACGAGAGGTCCTCACTGATTTCCACCCCAGGAATTTGGTGCTGCTGACCTGCTCAATGTCCGCACCGTTGATGGTCAGTGGTGGGTGATGGGTGTGGCCTTTCCGAAGTCAACAACGATCTCTTTGGTCTTGCTGTTGTTGAGCAGGAGGTTGTTGGCTCCACCACGTGGTCAGAAGGTTGACCTCCCTCCTGTAGAGGGTCTCGTCATCCTTGGTGATGAGAC
Source organism: Pseudoliparis swirei (assembly GCF_029220125.1). Taxonomy (NCBI): domain Eukaryota; kingdom Metazoa; phylum Chordata; class Actinopteri; order Perciformes; family Liparidae; genus Pseudoliparis; species Pseudoliparis swirei. The sequence goes on along the minus strand of NW_026613262.1, from coordinate 689,530 downwards.
CTATCAATGTTGTGTCGTCTGCAAACTTGACCATGTGATTGGTGCTGTAGCTGGTTTTGCAGTCGTGAGTCAGCAAGGTGAAGAGCAGGGGACTGAGCACACAGCCCTGAGGGGCCCCTGTGCTGAGTGTGATGCTGCTCGAGGTGTTGTTGCCAACACGTACTGCTTGTGGCCTCTCACTCAGGAAGTCCAGCAGCCAGTTACACAGCGAGGTGTTGAGCCCCAGCTGGTCAAGTTTGCAGATTAGTTGTTGTGGGATGATTGTGTTGAATGCTGAGCTAAAGTCTATGAACAGCATTCTTACATAGGAGTCTTTTTGTCCAGGTGGGTGAGGGCTGGGTGGAGAGCAGAGCAGATTGCATCCTCCGTGGACCGTTTGGCCCGCTATGCAAACTGTGAAGGGTCCAGAGTGGGGGAGAATGGATTTGATATGCGACATGACTAGTCGTTCAAAGCACTTCATGATTATGGGGTCAGTGCCACTGGACGATAGTCGTTGAAGCAGGACGGAGTGGATTTCTTTGGCACAGGTATGATGGTGGTTACCTTGAAGCATGATGGAACAACAGCTTGTCTCAGAGAAGTATTAAAGACATCCGTGAAGACGTCCTTAAGCTCCTCTGCGCAGTCCTTCAGCACACGACCAGGGATGTTGTCTGGACCTGTTGCCTTGTGGGTGTTGATGGACGAGAGAGTCCTCTTCACGCTGGCAGCAGACAGGCACAGAACCTGATCATGGGGAGGGGGCGGAGTCTTGTGTGGACGAGTGCTGTTCTGTGCTTCAAACCGGGCAAAGAAGCTGTTGAGGTTGTTTAGCAGAGAGATGTTGCTGTCGCAGTTCTGTGGCGTGGGTTTATAGTCTGTGATGGTCTGAATGCCGCGCCACAGGCTGCGTGTGTCTCTGCTGTCTTTAAAGTGCCGGGTTATCTTTTTGTGTAGGAAGTTTTTGCTTTCCTGATGCCGTGGGACAGGTTGGCTCTCGCTGTTTTCAGGTCCGTTTCGTCCCCAGCTCTGAAGACCCTATTTCTAGTCCTCAGCAGCCGATGGACTTCCCGTTAGCCACGGCTTCTGGTTAGCCAGTGGTGATGGTCTTTACATGGGTCACATCATCAATGCACTTGCTAATGTAAGAAGTAACAGTGTCTGTGTACTCCCCAATGTCTGTGTGGTCGTTGTATGTGGCTGCCTGTTTAAACATTCCCCAGTCTGTTGAGTCAAAGCAGTCTTGGAGAGCGCAGGAGGCCCCCTCTGGCCACACCTACCTGCTTCAGAACCGGTCTGGAGGCTTTCACTCTGGGTCTGTATGCTGGCATTAGCATGACGGTGATGTGGTCAGAGAGACCTATGTGGGGGAGGGGGGAGGCCTTGTACGCTCCTTTGTGGGTTGTGTAGACCAGATCCAAAATGTTGTCTCCTCTTGTAGGGAAATCAACATGCTGGTGTAGTTTGGGAAGGACAGTCTTAAGGTTTGCATGGTTGAAATCTCCAGCAAAGATGGTGAAGCCGTCTGGGTGAGCCGTCTGTTGTTCGCTGATGGCCTGATACAGTTCACCGAGTGCCGCATTTCTATCACTGTTGTTGGAGGTCGGGGGGATGTAAACAGCGACTAGCAGAATCGCCGTGAATTCCCTCGGCAGATAAAAAGGACGGCACCTTATGATCATAAACTCCGCCAGTGGTGAGCAGTGTCTACATACCACGGCAGCGTCCCGGCACCATGCGTCCCGGATGTAAACACATACCCCGCCGCGAGTTTTTCCTCCATCAGCGAGGGCTCTGTCCGCCGGTAGCATGTTAGCTCCTCCAGTCTCACAGCAGAGTCGGGATGTTGTCGTTTAGCCATGTTTCCGTGAAGATAAGCACAGCAGTTCCTCACGTCGCTGCTCCGTCTGCAGCAGTCTAATGTGGTCCATTTTATTGTCCAAGGATCGCACATTAGCCATGATAATGGATGGTATGGCTGGACGAGTTGGCCTAGCCGCTAGCCTAGCTCGGATACCTCCGCGCGCCTACCCCTCTTCTGCTTCCTCTCACAACGCTTACGGCGCCTCCTTTCTGGGGGAGGAGTGGCAGTCGAGTCCGGTGCTTGATGGTTTATAGTGATGGTGCTTTGAAGATATTTTCTGAATAACATAAAAAGAATTGTATCAATAATTTATTGAAGTTCACTGTTTTTGGGGTGTAAGCATTTGACCGTATGTAGATATACAATTTTAGTGTTAATAGTAAATTTTTACATAGCATTAAACATGACGAGTGTTCGAAATCAACACTCTTACTGAAAGCAAACAACACAATTTAGTGTTAAAAGTACACTGCAATGTGTTATTAAATAACACTAAGAGTGTTAGAAATCAACAACAATTTAGTGTTAAAAGAACACTGCAATGTGTTATTAAATAACACCAAGAGTGTTAGAAATCAACAACAATTTAGAGTTAAAAATACACTGCAATGTGTCATTAAATAACACCAAGAGTGTTAGAAATCAACAACAATTGAGTGTTAAAAGTACACTTTTGCGTGTCTTTTAACAACACTATAGGTGTTAAATATTAACACTATTAATGAGTTAAAATATTAACACTATGCAAAGTGTAAATTTAACTTTCGGGCAGGCGGATTATATAAACACCAGCAAAGTGTTGATTTTAACACTATGCGAGTTAAATTCACACTTTCGATTTTGCTGTGTGTGTGTGTGTGTGTGTGTGTGTGTGTGTGTGTGTGTGTGTGTGTGTGTGTGTGTCGCAGGGCGGAGAAAGCAGAAGGCAAACAAAGAGACGGCGGGCATGGTGAAGGTGAGCTCACACCTGTTGGATCACTTCCTGATATCACCTGTCAATCAACTCGGAGCAGATTAGTGAGCTGTGTGGTTTCTCTACAAAGTCTTCATCACATCATGTCAACATCTACACTGTATGTTATGTAACTGATGATTATATTGGTAGTAGAAGCAGTCAGCATCATTTTTAGGCTTTTATTCTGAAGGCAGCAGTCGGTGATCAGCCGGTTGCTTTTATCTGGCTCCTTATTGGATAATGGGGATTGAAGGAGCGTTTCTCCCAGCATGCAGCTGGACTTCAACTGGCTCACAGATCAGAGCTCCTCTCGGGACGATGACCTCCTGTGAGGTCTGACCTCAGGGACCCGGAAGGACCCGAGCGAGGAGCTCGAGTTCCCGAGGCTGACCGTTGTTTGTCCTGCAGCTCCCGGACCTGAAGGACGCCGAGGCCGTGCAGAAGTTCTTCCTGGAGGAGATCCAGCTGGGGGAGGAGCTGCTGGCTCAGGGTAACGCCTCCTCGCACCGACACCGGCTGCACCTTCAGTTTGATTGCCGCCCGCGTGCATTCTCATTGGTCCTCAGCGAGTTAAAGTCTCTCCCCTGGGGGAGGGGCTTCCTGTAGAGCAGGGATGCCAGGGTGAAATTGGACAGGGGGCCAGATTTCTTTCAAGTGAGATCTCAGGGGGCCGGATAACACTTTCGGACTGAAAAGGCCAAACACTGACTCAACACATGGATAGGTAGGCTATTTGAAATTATTCATGAAGGCCGACACATCATTAAGAAATTGCATTGGCACCAAAATTGCCTCACAAGGAGGCCTACAATTACATAGCCTAAAGCAGGAGACAGTTACCATCTAAAAACGTAACATTTTCCTATCCATGCAAGTAGCCTACATATATAAATTAGAAATGCACCAAAATAGACTATAGGTGCCAACAAAACACATTTCCTATAAATAACACAAGTGTAAACTGTTTTATTATATTTTTTTAGTTTTTATTTTGTATTGGTTTAAATTGGGATTACATATCCCAAACATATCATAACTCCCCACACTCACATGAGATAAATTCATATAACAATTCATATCAACAAAGCACATTGATGTCATCAAATTCATATAACAATTCATATCATCAGCTATGTTATACTCCTTAGCTACAGCCACTTGTTGAGAACAAATAAGACACACGGGTTTGCCTCCTACTTCCCAAAATAAATACTGTTCCTTCCATCTTTCCTGAAAGATGCGACCTTCAGTGTCAACCTTCCTCTTTTTTGAAAACGACATCTCGATCAGCACTCCCGGGGCTGCTTCAGCTGAGGCGGGAAGAAGCAACAGACCAACTGACAGATTCCACCGAAAATTCAAAAAATTATATTAAATAAAAAAATATATATTCTCCCCTTTAGGGATGGGTATCGTTTGGTTTTTTTCCGATACCGGTACTAAACCGGTACTTTTAAAACGATACCGGTGCTAAACCGGTACTTTTAAAACGATACCGGTGCTAAACGGTGCCTGAATCGATACTTTTTTTTTTAAACGCACAATGAGGACATTAAAAACCTCTTTGGCCATATTCCCTGTAGAAGCCGTTATCATGGAGCACTGACACACAACGGATATCAGACTGTTAACATACACAATACATGTTCTCCATTATATGATGATATGTATTGTCATGTGCAGACTTTATAGGGTTAACCTGTCACTGTGTTGATGGGCAAAGAGAACAACCAATCAGAGGGACTGAAGATGACACGTGACAAATAAAGTTTTGCTTCTGACAGCGAGAGTTACACTGAAACAAAGTGACGCCCCACGGTCTTTATTCCTCCGTCATTATATTCCCGGTAACACCGGGTATACAGCCGGGACCGCTGGACACCAACACATCTGCTGACAGACTGTCACGCTCGTAGCGCGTAGCTAGCGCAAGCTACGAGCTAGCTTAAACATGGTTATTGTAACGGATCCCCGTATATCAATCGGCGTGAGACTTTACTGCTGGTGAACTTCTTTATTTCCTTTCTTCCGTTGTATAAACATGAACCAAATCCTTTGAATTAAAACCTCCTTGTCACCACCGTAAGAGCGTTAGCCTCATACGGGTCCATTAAAACTATCAAACTTTAAATAAAATGCGCATCCGTCCGTAACATTTAGCCGTACCGTCAAGTTTGTATATTAACATAAAATAAAGGTGCGCTTCCTTTTAACATTTCAAAATAAAAGTCAAATGTAGCTCAAACCGGAAGTAGATTAAAACATATACAAAACCATTAAAACAATACAATATAAAAAGGCATACATCAAAACCAATAAAGAAGATACAAAATAAGGCAATCAACACAAAACAATAAACCTTTTAAGGGGTTATTTACAGTTATAATGGCTAATTTATTATTTCTTGGGCTACTTTTATGAATGCAAGACTTGCAATCAACGTTCCGGTACTAATCTGAGTTCCGGCTGCTCGTCATCATCGGTCTCCCCGTGTTCAGGGGGACCGGTGACGGTCTCCCCGTCGTCCAGCCTGACGCTGGTGTGCTCCACACGGGTTCACGCAGTCACACACGGCGCAGCCTCCGCTGTCAAACTTAAATATGAGAGGCTCGCAACCTGCTGACAGGGCGGAGTCACCAGAGAAGTTCACAACAAGTTTTTTTCAATTTCAATCGGCTCAGGCACCGGAAAGAAGCACCGAAATGTGCGTTGCGTTTCGGTCCGAGTATTACCGGTTGTAATGTGGCACCGGTTTCCGGTACCCAACCTTACTTATCACCCGCGGACCGGGTGTGACGTGCAGTCGACAGATTCCACCAAAAATCAATCTAAAAAAATAAAATTAGATGAAAAATAAAATAAAATAAAATTCTCCCCTTATCACCCGCGGGCCGGATGTGACGTACAGTCGGGCCGAGTCCGGCCCGCGGGCCGTAACCCTGGCACCACTGCTGTAGAGGGTAAATTAGGGAGGGAAAGGACACGGTCGGCTCATCCTGGTGCTCTGGAAAGAAGAGACAATACTAATAGTTCAATGGATGCCCCATTTACTTTGGAAGAGGTTAAAAGGGTGATAGAAAGAGCCGGATTGACATCACCAGGGAAGGATGAAATATGTTATATAATGCTGAAGCATTTAGGTAGGTTAGCAATGACGAAATTGGTATCATTTTATCATAAAATTTGGGAAATGGGGAGACTTCCTAGATCATGGAAAGAAGCTGTGATTATTCCAATCAGGAAACCGGGCAAAGATTCATCAAATCCAACAAATTATAGACCCATAGCACTAACCTCTCATGTAGGTACAATGATGGAGAATGATAACCGAGAGATTAAGCTATTATATGGAGACCAGGGGAATGATAACACCTCATCAAAGTGGATTTCGGAAAGGTAGAGGAACTATGGACCCAATTATTTGTTTAGAGACAGAAATCAAAAAAGCCCAGGTAAAGAAGGAGTCAGTGATGGCGGTGTTCTTTGATGTGGAAAAGGCTTATGACATGGTTTGGAAGGAAGGGTTGATGATTAAGTTGAATATTATGGGAATAGGGGGCAGAGTATACAATTGGATTAAAGACTTTTTACTTGACAGAGTTATCCAAGTCAGAATTGGGACAGCACTATCGAGAAGATACCCGGTGGAGAATGGTCCACCTCAGGGTGGTGTCATCAGTCCAATACTGTTCTCCATCATGATGAATGATGTGTTCCTTCGAGTTCAGAGTGATATTGGACGATCCCTATTCGCAGATGATGGAGCGTTGTGGAAGAGGGGGAAGAACATAAACCACATTAAAGGGAAGGTACAAGAGGCCGTGAATGAAGTGGAAAGATGGTCTTATGCATGGGGATTCAAGTCTTCTGTGGGGAAAACTAAAACAATCTGCTTTACGAGGAAGAGAGGAGTGGTTACTCAGCTAAAGCTATATGGGCAAATTATTGAACAAGTGAAGGTTTTGAGGTTTCTAGGGGTGTGGTTCGATGATAAGCTAACATGGAATGAGCAGATTCAGATGATAGTTAGGAAATGTACAAATATTTTAAATGTGATGAGGTGTCTAACCGGGTCGGAATGGGGAGCCAGCAGGCCTGCAATGAAGAATATTGATATTGCGCTGATGAGATCAGTTTTTGATGATGGGTGTATAGCGTTTGGAACTGCGGCAAAAACGTCACGAAAAAAGTTGGATGTGGTGCAATCTCCGGCTCTGAGACTTTGTTGTGGGGCTTTGAGAACAAGTCCTGTGTCTGCTCTCCAGGTGGAGGTGGGTGAGATGCTGCATTTGAGACGTAAACAGTTAATGTTGAGCTATTGGGCCAATCTGAAGGGCATTCCGTGGACAAGCAGCCAACCAAAGGGGCTCATGCCGTGTTGGGAAAGCCAAAGGGACAAACGGGGCTGCTTCGCGTGGAGTCGTGGACAATCTGCAAGGGAGATGATGTTGAATCAGATCAAATCCACTGCTACCGCGTCGCTATCGGTAACACCTCCTTGGTTATTTTCCTCAGGATTAGTTGATCAATTTTTTCTCACTGAACAAAACCCAAGCACTTAAAAACATTGATAATATTGCAGGAATGGTGGAGGATCGGCTAAAGACGACATATAAATCATTTACTCCGGCATTCACGGATGGATCGAAAGATCCTCGTCCAGGTAGAACCGGTTTTGCGGTCACCAGCCCATCTTTTCGTGATGAAGTCAAACGGAGATCGTCAGACCATCTGTCGGTGTATCCAGTCGAGACATTGGCCATTCTAGCAGCACTACAGTGGGTGGAGGAGGGTCAGATAAGTACGGTCATCATTTGTTCGGATTCCAGTTCAACATTAATGTCATTACAATCACTCACATCTAACAGCAGGCAGGACTTAATCAATGAAATACACAAAGCACTTTTCCGTCTTAAGCATATGGGTATGTTGGTAGCATTCATGTGGGTGCCGGCACATAGAGGGGTAAAGGGAAATGAAGCAGCAGATAAACTAGCAAAGCAAGCATTGGAATGTCAGAACAAGAAGGACATTTTATTTAGCAGATCAGAAGCTAAATCAATTATAAAAATAAACATTATGAAGGAATGGCAGCACAGTTGGGAGGCAGGAGGCACAGGAAGACATCTGTATACTATTCAGAAGGAGGTTAACAAGGGGAGGACAACAATATTTAGCACTAGAGAAGAAAACATATTGAGTAGACTCAGGATTGGACATACAAAGCTAAACAAAACAATGCAATTAATTAAAAAACACCCAACCGGACTGTGCGAGTACTGCAAGACAGCAGAAACGGTGGATCATGTCATGTGGCATTGCCAGAAATGTAGAAGCGAGCGAGGCAGGTTGAAGAGGAGGCTGGCAGGAGGAGGGGTGCAATTGAGGGATGCATTATCCTTGGGGGCAGGAAGGGTGCTGCAGTATCTGAAGGAGACAGGGTTGAAGAGAAGAATTTAGGGCACTGAAGTTGACAGGGCTCCCTTTAGTTTAGTTTATTTTAATTTTATTTATTTTCTTTTTGAGGGGATAAAGTGCTAGATATTTCTAGTTCGCAAAGAAAGGCAGTAGGTGGCGGTAATGCACCAGTTTGGATGCCAGCCGCCTAAAAAGAAGAAGAAGAAGAAGAAGAAGAAGAAGAAGAAGAAGAAGAAGAGGGGCTTCCTGTGAGACGCCCCGAGTGCTCGTCTTCACGCCTCGTGTCTGTGCTGCGCTCCACAGGCGACTAGAGAAAGGCGTGGACCACCTGACCAACGCCATCGCCGTGCGGTCAGCCGCAGCAGCTGCTGCAGGTGCTGCAGCAGACTCTGCCTCCGCCCGTCTTCCAGATGCTGCTCACCAAGCTGCCCAGCATCAGCCAGGTAGGCGGGCCCAGCGCTCTCGGACCTCCGCGAGTCCTTCGGTTCTCCACGCGGGAACAAGCGGGAGCAGAAGAACATAACGACGGGCCACCGAGAAGAGAGACTAACCCCGCTGTGTGTTGTGCTCCGGTCCTGCAGCGGATCGTGAGCGCCCAGAGTCTGAGCGAGGACGACATGAGGACCAGGAGGAGACCGCCCCCGAGCCCTCCTCCTCCTCCTCTTCCTCACGTGGACCCTCCGTGACGACCTTGCCAACGCCTCGGCCTCCATCACGCTGGCCGACGTCCATCACTTCCGGAAGTGGAATTTAGTTTTTTTTATTCCTGGGTTATCCATGACAGTCGTGTGTGTTTGTCTTTTAACTTAAATGACCCGTTTGGGGTATGAAGAGTATCTGGATCATAACAGCCCCCCCCCCCCCTCCCGTCCCGACAGCATCGTGTACCAGGGTTACTCCGTCCTCGCGGTTCCTTTATCAGTCGTGGAACGTTCCAGAAACGGGAATCTTCTCTCCGCAAAGTATTTATTGTTTCAATTAGTTTGTTATCGGTCTTCTGTTCGTTCTCGACTCGCAAACACTTTGTAAAAAAAGTGCTGAAATGTTTTGTTTAGTCATTTTGAGAGAGGACGCTCTGTAGGAAAATAAAACAATGTGGACAGACTGAAGTTGTCTTGTGAGATTATTTTATTGTTATTAAATTACGCCTCTATCTACTTCTTGCTGGTCGCTGTGTCATCCGTTTAGTAAATAGCTTGTAGTGAGAAAACATTTCCAATGTCTTTTATTTCTGTTCCTGAGAACTTGGGACACGACGAGCCACATCTGGACTCCAGCTCCTCGTGTCCAGTCGGCATCCTGAACTGACACCTTCACAATGTTTGTTTGGCCAAACCTCAACATTATGACTAAAGCATTGACATTATTAACATTATTAAAAGAAAAGTAGCAAAACGTCACATTTGTGAAGCTGGAAACATGAAATGTTTTTACAGGTAACATTTATGAAACCATTACAAATAGTTTCCATTTCATTTTCTGTCAATTGACTCATGGTTTCAGATGGACTTGTAAGAACTGTAAAAATAATATTTTTCAAAAAAGTCTTGTTTGGCTTGTAAACATCTTTTATTATGAAAGTCACAGAATACAATTTATTTGTCATGAAACAACTTCTGTCAACCAGGCTTTACTTTTCTGGATCTTTCGTCTGAACGTAGAAATAAATGTCTTAGATTTAACAAAGATTTGAATTGAAATTCTACATTTAATGTGTCATGAAGCAGAGTTTAATGTGTTTATATGTAACGGGATACATTTAATAATGACGTGTAAATCAATCACCACAGTAAACAGGAAGATGTCAAGTTCAACTGCATGATATTAAGACAAGATATGTACATTTATGCTCTTCAACGAAGAAAATCATTACAATAACCAGAGTGATTAGTTTACTCCAACAGGAGAGATGATCAGAGGAGCAGAGTTTATACCATCATGATAACGACCAGGACCGAAGAATGGGAGGAGTTTCTCCTTGAAGGAGCAGCCAGTAAAGGAGTAGATGAGAGCTGCAGCTTCTACGTCATAGAAGGAGACCAGACCCTCCTCATAGTCCACAAACACCCCCACCTTCTGAGGCCCAGACTTCAGGGAGAAAACAACTGAAGGATCATCATTAGCTCTGTACTCATTTCCATTTATCAAACATATAGTCCAGTAACCGTTCTGAGGATTCGGTGTGATGGGTCCCTTCCTGTTGACCGACTCTCTGACCACTCCTAAAGCCCATTTAGACTTTTGTTTAACTTGAACCTCGTAATAAAGTTTTTCTGAAGAGAACTTCTGTGTTCCTAAGACACAGAAAGAAGAAGAGAACCTCTGTGGATTGTCGGGGAGACGTGGCTGCTGTACCTGAGCATGTTTCACTTGTTTCCCATCATCAGACAGGATGAGTTGAGGATGAGCTGTTTCAGGATCAAGAGTCACGTCCACTGCAAACTTCTGGACCCTCTTCAGCTCAGTTTCAGGAACCAGCTTCTTCATCTTCACTTCAACCAGCGTCTTCATCTTGTTACTGAGCGTCTCCTCCAGCTGAGACACAGCTCTCCTCACAGTCCCCTCATGTGATGCTGGAGGAACACTGACCTGAGACCAGTCCTTGGTGGGTGGTGGATGGTGGATGTTGAGGGACTGGACACTCTGGAGGAGGTGGAGGTGGTCTTCAGAGGGAGAGCTTCTCCACCTCAGTGCTCCTCTTCATCAGATCAGAGATCTCCTGTTCCATCTCTCTGATGGCGTCTTCAGCCTGTTTCTTGGTGCTTCTCTGCTTCTCTTCTATTGTATTGATGAGCTCGTTCAGTTTCCTCTCCACAGACTCCTTCAGACCAGTGAAGACCTGAACACCTTCTGCTTTCTCTCGGTCTGCATCTTCCTCACTGAGCTTCACGTTGTGTTGGACCTCCTGAATCTTCAGGCGTCTCTTCTGGATCATCTCCTGAGTTTCAGCCTCTGTCTTCTGCAGCTCCACCTTCTTTCCTTCACATTCTTGTTTCAGAGGAACAACATTGTGCATCTTGTGGTCCAACACAGTGCAGAGCATGCAGACACACGTCTGGTCGGTCCTACAGAACAGCTCCAGAGGTTTATCGTGCTTCAGACACATCCTGTCTTCCAGGTTCTCCACAGGGTCCATCAGCTGATGTCTCTTCAGGCGTGAAGCTGTCAGGTGAGGCTCCAGGTGAGTCTCACAGTAGGAGACCAGACACACCAGGCAGGACTTCAGGGCCTTCAGTTTGGTTCCAGTGCAGACGTCACAGGGAACTTCTCCTGGTCTGGACTCTTGTTGCTTTGAGCTGCTGCTGCTGGCTTTCTGCTGAGTCGACTGTCTGAACTGAGAAACCATCCCAGAGAACAAAGTGTTGACGAGCAGCTCAGGTCTTGAGAAGAAAACCTTTGTACACAGTGGACACATGTTCTGGTTGTTGGTATTCCAGTAATCATTGATGCACTTTTTGCAGAAGTTGTGTCCACATGGTGTTGTGACTGGATCAGTGAACACATCCAGACAGACGGAGCACAGGAACTGATCTTCAGACAGCAGAAAGTTTGCAGAAGCCATATCTACACACATTGAGGAAGAAAAGAACATTATATTAAAAATAGTTTCATTATTTGTTGAAAAGGGGAAAAAACGGTGTAATTATTTGTATGTCTTTTAATTAAGAAACAAGATCAAAGTCGCCGACAGACTCAACCTCGCTCCTCTTGCAAAGGAGCACAGAATAAGTCAAAAGTGAGTTAAAGAACAGCAGAAATAATGAAGAAATAATGAGTTGTGCACCTACTTTAGAGATGCCTTTACTGTTTATATTTCAGAAAATGTTGGGACCACTAATGATCCGTGTATTCTATAGAGTGCCATCAGAGGTTGCATAAGGAATACAGCAATCTCATGTTCTTCGCATCTGAATAAAACTAGATTAGGCCAAAAGAATGAATATGAGACTACTCTAAAAATGTTGAAGAATGAATCAGCAAAATACTGTGTGCAGGTTTTTGCATGTCTAACCGTATATATATATATTTTTGTATGGTTTTGTCTGAGTATCTTTGTATATGTACAGTGTGTTCATCTTTTCTTTTGCATTTCGAAAACCAATAAAAGATTTGAGCACAAAAACAAGAGGCCCAATGCAGCCAATCGGATCAAGCAAGAGGCTCAAGGCAGCCAATCAGATCAAGCAGGAGGCGGGCTCTCCTTCCTGTTTTCGTGTGGTATGAACGGCGGAAATTCAAAAGTAAAAGGCAAACCCGACGAGACACTCATATTAGCGGTATAACCTCCGCTTTTATGGGGCGTTCTCCTCCTCTTCATCCCACAACACAGCAAGAGCGCGACGGCTGCTTGACTCCATTTTGTAAATGAAGTTGTATCGCCCGGCTGCGCACTCCACAGGCACGTTCGTACCACGGCGTGTTTGAAGCGGCTGGTGTGATCGAGCCCTAAAGCTAAGGTGTTGCGTTAATCCTGGTGGTTACAGGTGTAAATATAATCAGATGTACTCACCAGTGTTTGTAAGAGACTCTGATGAAGTCACTTTGAATTGAGAGAAAAGCAGAGACTCGTCTCGCTGCAGTGTTTCTGCCGGACCAACGTGTGGTTTCGGGGTGACGCAGCAGCTCTCCTCTTCAGGGTGGCTCCGCCTCTTACCTGCAGCCAGGGTTGCCAGGTCTGTGACAAAACCAGCCCAATGGCCAATCAAAACCAGCCCAATGGCCAATAAAACCAGCCCAAAAACAAGCCCAATATCAGAACTCAAAATATGCCTGTGCCAAACCATATACACTGCTTTTAAAGTCCAACAACATTGCTATCATTTCCAAATGTATTGTAATATCTACAAAGTAACAACAAATGGTTAGTATGCCAGCATTAAAAGCAGTTTTCCCTAAACAGTTATTTCACCTAGGTCCTAAAATGGCCTTGTGTAATTAGATACAGTATATTATCATAAATAAAATATAGCTCTGTGAAGGTGTAGACCACAGGTCACTAACTGGCGGATCATGTCCGGTCCGACAGAGGCCGTCCCATCCGGACCGGACCGCCAGCCAAAACAGAAAGTTATGATTTAAAACCTGACGTAGTGTTTTAATTTTTTACCCGCGGCGGCGCAGCTTTTTGCAGTCTTTACGGTAGTGGTTTAGCGGATGCGGAAACGCACAGACCAATTGCATGCGAGTTAAGCCATCCCACGTGATACCACTCAGCCAATCAAATCTATGCATTCTCGGCGGTAAACATTACGTCTCAACAGACAGCGCTTCATGACAGATGAGAAAGTAGAGGCAGGTTACACTTGAAAAGACGGTAGAAAGAAAAGAAAGCGATACATGTAGAAAACAAAGGGAGAGAAACGCAGACGACTGCGCCCGGAGAAAGTTGAGAAAAAGCGTGAGACAGAGAAAGGGAGAGAAACATAAGGAACAAATGTCGCTCAACAAAAAAAGAAAAGTTGACAGCGAAAATAGAGCATTTAATCCGGAATGGACAGACTCATTTCTGTTCATACTTCCCACAGGGAGCACAAAACCAGTGTGTCTTATATGTTCAGAAACCGTGGCACTTATTAAAAGTGGCAATGTGAAACGCCATTATGAGACAAAACATAAAGGTTTTGAACAAACATACCCACTCAAATCCGAAGTGAGATCACAGAAAATAAGTGGTCTCACAGCCCAATATGAACAGTCCACCAGGATCCTGAGCCACACGTTCACTGCCCAACAACGTGCTCATGAGTGTTCCTCAGAGTTGCTTGGATTTTGGGGCAACACAAAAGCCATTTACTGATGGAGGGCTTGTCAAAGAATGCATGAGTGTCGCTGAAACATTACTTGACGGAAAACCAAAACAAGAGCTTTGTGATAAGATAAAGCAAATACCCATGTCAGCATCATCTGCCACAAAGAAAAGTGAAATATTAACTCAGGATGTGCTAACCCAGCTAAATGAAGCCATACATAAGGCACCATGTGGCTTAGCTGTGGATGAGTCCACTGACATCTGTGACAATGCTCAGCTGTTAGTGTACGTCAGGTTTTTCAACACAGACCAGAAAGCATTCTGTGAAGACCTGTTAGGTGTCACTCCCCTTCAGACCAGTACAAGAGGAGAAGATATCTACCTGGCCATTAAGGAGACGTTAACGAAGAGGAATAGAACCAACACAAGTGGTTTCAATAGCCACAGATGGAGCCCCTGCTATGATAGGGAGAGAGAAAGGAGCTGTAGCAAGACTGAAAGAGGACAATCCAGAGCTCATAGCTTACCATTGCATCATTCATCAATCTGTCCTCTGTGCCTCCCTGTCAGATGAGCATGCTGAAGTGATGAATACAATGATGAAAATGATCAATTTTCTCAGGGCATCCTCTTCCACCCAGCATCGCATGCTGAGGGAATTCCTCAGAGAAGTTGATGCCAATGCCGATGATCTTTCGCTGCACAATAATGTGAGATGGCTCAGCAAAGGGAGGGTCTTAGCGCTTTTGGTCCATCAGGAGGAAGTAGCATCTTTTGGCAGAGCTAACACATCAGAAAGCAACACAGTTTTCTCTCTTTAGGAAATGATAAACAGATGGATAATGTGGCCTTTTGGTTGATATCACTGCACATCTGAATGAACTGAATTTGAGGCTACAAGGCAAGGACAATTCAATTTGTGAACTGATGACCGCTGTCCGCTCCTTTCAAAAGAAACTTGAGTTGTTCAAGGAAGACCTGCAGGAGACTGTGCACACTTCCCAGCAGTGCAGGAACAGGTTCAGGGACAGAGAGATGTCTTCTTTGTTGACTTCATTGATAAGCTGATCGTAAACTTCAGCAACCGTTTGACAGCTTCAGCTTTGGACAGCAGCTCACCATGTTCATTCAGAACCCATTTATCATCACTGATGTCAGGGGTTCTCAAAGGAAGTCACACAGCACTTTAAATGGGTAAATCCTGGGCCTCTCCAGATGCAACTGGTTGATCTCCAAGCAGATGTGTCCCTGAAAGAGCAGTTTCTAAGAACTGACCCTTCCACTTTCTGGCTCCAAACGGTCCCTGAGACAGCTTTTCCAGGTCTGAGGAAAGTTGCCATACATCTTGACCATGTTTGGCTCCACCTACAACTGCGAGGCAGCTTTCTCCACGATGAATATCATCAAAATAAATATCGTTCGAGGCTCACCAATGAGCACCTCCACATGTGCATGAGGATGGCCTGACTCCATTCAAGCCCAGGTTTAAAGTCCTGGCAGGACAAGCTAGAGCTCAATTCTCACACTGAGCAAACAAGTGGGGAGTGGGATGCAAGAGTGATGCTCTAAAACTGTTCAATTGTTAAGATGTGTTGAGATTTATTATCTGTAAAATTGTTTGAGACTGTGAAACATGGGGAAATTTAAGCTTTTCCTCCCTTTATTTAATTTTTCTGAAGTTAAGCACTTTATTTGATTATTATTATTTATTATTACATGCACAATTTTCATTTTGTATTTATTTTATTTTAAAATGCAGCCCTATTTTTATTTAGTTCATGAGAACATTATACATATCTGCAGTCCAGTTCTATGTTACATGATAATAAATATTGTTAAAAGTGTTTTAATCGTACTGAATTCATTTGATTTGAAAGGTATTGATTACATGCAGATGTTGATACAACTACCAGGCTATATATATCACACTAAATAGTTAGACATTATGATCTTCTGGACCTTTGCTTCAAGAAAATTTCTCTAACTGGACCTCTTAACATTTTAGTTGAATACCCCTGTGCTAGTGCCATCCGACCTCTGCAGCTCATCCAGAATGCAGCAGCTCGACTGGTATTTAACCTAAATTCACCCACACTACTGTCCTCCCTTCACTGGTTACCAGTGGCTTCCCGTATCCACTTCAAAACATTGGTACTTGTGCCGAGTTGCGAAACGGATCGGGCCCCGTCTACATCCAGGACTTGGTCAAGCCTCACACCCCAACACGTTCACAACAACCAATCGACTTGTGACTCCGTCACTTCCCAATGACATCAGGAAAGCAGAGAGTCTCTAAAACCTTCCGACAGAAACTAAAACACTTTTCCGACTATCTTGAATAAAACAGATGTCAAAGTTACTAAAGTCCTCCTGAGACAGTTTAAAGCAGTTAAAGTGGGTTTCTGTGTCGTGGGACTGTGGACAGACAGCCATAGTTATATTGTTAATAATTCATCAGGTATGAAGTGATAAGAGAGGAACTTCCTGCTCGAGTAAAGCTAAAGCAGTGGTCGCCAACCCGTCGATCGCGATCGAGTCGATCTCGGAGCGTTCCTGTTGATCTCCAAAAAATGAAAATATAATCAAAACACATTGTTCCTTGTTTTCGAACATTTTCTAAAGTGTCTTCTGAAATGTTTTCTTTCTGACTGGAAGATTGACATCAGAAAAGATCTCCATGATTTTAATGAGCCTGAAAGCGGGTTCGCTTGTGTTGTCAGCTATGCGCCCGAAAGAGGGCGTATAGTAGGGAGGCGGGTAATGTGAGACACCCCTGTATCTAGGCAAAGGAACCCATTTGTGGTAATGTGAGAATTATGTTTTCAAGCCCCTCCCATTCCCCCCTTGCCATGAAAAAGAAGTGGTGCTGGTGCTGTGTTAAGTATGGTTTTCACCAAAATTAGTTTTTTGCATGTAAAAGTAAATTTTCCTGCTGTGAACTAAATCAACTTTTGTGTCAAAACAAATTGATTTAGGTAGAAAACCATATATCATACATGTCGATGAACCTCTAACATATACAACCATGTGATTGATGCTAGCTGAAGATTCGCCTGAATGGCTAAGATATGTTGTTTTTTCTAAAATAGTGTCTGTGGGGTAAAGTGAGACAGTTTACCCCAAGTTAAGTTTAGTCTTAAACATATTTGAGTGTAATATTACATTAATTATGTTGTATTTGTAATATCATAAACATTGTAGAAAAGCCATCATGCCAAGAAACGACACCAGGAAGACAACATGGGGCCAAACACCCCTTGCAGAGATGGAGAGTGCAGCCGCTGAGGTCATGCAAGGACATGCACTACCGTTCAAAAGTTTGGGGTCACTTAGAAATGTCTTTATTTTTCAAAGTAAAGCACTGTTTCTTCAATAAAGATAACATTAATCAAAAATACCCTCTATACATTGTTAATGTGGTAAATGACTATTCTAGGTGGAAACGTCTGGTTTCTAATGAAATATCTCCAGAGGTGTATAGAGGCCCATTTCCATCAACTATCACTCCAGTGTTCTGATGGTACATTGTGTTTGCTAATCGCCTTAGAAGACTAATATCTGATTAGAAAACCCTTGTGCAATTATGTTAGCACAGCTGAAAACAGTTATGCTGGTGATATAAGCTATACAACTGGCCTTCCTTTGAGCTTGAAGTTTGAAGAACAAAATTAATACTTCAAATATTAATCATTATTTCTAACCTTGTCAATGTCTTGACTATATTTTCTATTCAATTTTCAATTCATTTGATAAATAAAAGTGAGTTTTCATGGAAGACATGAAATTGTCTGGATGACCCCAAACTTTTGAGCAGTAGTGTAAAAAAAAATTAATATAAACATATTTAAAATATATTTATAAAATTAATATGTGTATGAAAGTCATTTATATACATATTTACTTTAAATGAAGGAGCAAAAATTGAAAAGAGCCACCATGTTTCTCAAAGATTCTAATGAGAACAATCAGAAACATGTTTATCTATTTATGTTGATTAATTTACAGTTGAAAATATATTATTTCATATTGTTCTGAAAAGCATACAGTGGTAAACAAACATGTTGTTATCAATAAACATGAATAGTGACAAAATGGAGTTGACTCAAGCAAAGTCTGTTTGTACGAGGGCACAGTGGGGGACTTGGGGAACTTGATGAACGGTTTAGATTATGTTTCAAGCCATCCAAAAAAAATTTTGCCTATTTTATCAAATTTTTGTTTTCAAAGAAAACCCTAATCCTTTTTGTCAAAACATTTTTACCAAATTTTTACGGGATTACATTACAATTTTATAAGATATTAAGTGAAAGTTGTTTTCAAAACTTGTGTAGGCCTTAATTCTTAATCAGACGAAACAAAAGTTTGACACTGTTAAAATTTTAGTTCCGGAGCGCTAAACCCTGAACTTTGGAAAGAATGCGCGGGCTGGAAACCCCCGTTAACTATAAAAGATTCTTTTAAAAACATTTTAAAAAAGCAGTAAAATCCCCTTAATTGGTAAATGTATTCGGTAAACCGTTTAATTAAAACCAAGGGAAACATCCCTCATCAGTTGGAATTGGTTAAAGCCGATTAAAATGATAATAATTCAATTAATGAAATTAATAAAATAAGGGGATTTAATACCCTGGGAATTAAAAAAATTTATTTGCATCAAAATCTAAGACTTAAATTTATTAATAAAAGTGTGATTTAAGTAACAAATTTTTATTAAATTAAGGAAACATGTATATTTATTTAAAAAATATTTATTAATGGAAATTATAAAAACCAAAAAATTTGATGGTGAAGACAAAATTAAATGGATCAGGCAAATTTTGCTTCTTCAACATTTTATCTGGTAGTAGTGTTTATTCGTTGGATATAGTTTGAGTTAATTTTTAAAGATTGACAAAATTTTGAATTATTAGAAAAACTGGATGATAAAATTGTGTTTTATTTAAAGTAAATGTTTGAAAAACTTTAAACAGATAACGGTAAAGTTACTAGGTAAATTGATAGATTTCTTCAAAACAATTTTAAAAATTTTCAGTGTATTATAAAAAATTAATTAATTAATTAAAATTAAAATTTTAGTTTAAGGGACAATTTTGGACGGCTGGAGTAAGGCAGTTACACCGGATTGAGTGTAGACCTAAAAAGGACACCGGGATCAAAACAGGTCAGTAACTTCATACAGGTAACTCCGGGAGCAGTGAGTTGAGATGTTTTGGGCGTGAAGGCAAGTCACCCAAAGATGAAGGTGGTCACATATGGGGGTCTTCCTCCCTGCATCTGAAAATAATGTTCTAAATAAAAAAAAATTTTAACCAAAATTTTTTAAATATTTTTTTTTTCATAAAAATTTGGTTTTTTTTTTAAATTTTTTTTAATTAAAATTTAAAAATTTCCCAAATTTTGCATTTTAAAGTTAAATTTTTTTTAAAAATAAATTCCCTTTTTGTTATATTTTAA